>NC_088930.1:42135000-42257500 GCF_038396675.1 Hydra vulgaris | reverse complement strand
AATCCTTACGATCTTATCATAGAGCACCGCGGAATAATATTTTACCAGGAAATTCACACCTCACTTCTTTTATATCTAAATATTTTATTTCAGAATAAAAATTATTAAAAATTGTGCTGTGTTGCTATGGTAACCAAGAAAATAAAAATAAATTAACCTAAAATATGTTCAAGTGGTCGCCGTAGCGCAGTCGTTTGCGCGCTCGCCTCAGAAGCTAGAGATGGCAATTTTATTTTCGTTAAATGAAATTTAGACAAACTTGTTTTAAAGTGAAGGTTCAAAACACAGAGAATATAAATTAGAATAACAACAGAGAATTTCATCATTAAACTGGTTACACTAAAGTTACACTTACGTTAAAGTGGTTACACAGCCAGAGCAGTTTTTTTTAACTTTATTTTAATAACAAATAGAATGAAAACACTTTTTTTTTTAAAGTATTACTGATTTATGTTTAAAATGCAGTTTATAAATAGGGTTTAAAAATGGACGTCAATATGCCCCCGGGGGCAAACTGACATCTTTAAAATTTAGTTTTTTGCATTTGGGTAGTAAAAAAGTAGCTGTTCAATAAAGTTATCATCAAGCAAAATGTAATTATTTCTATCTTTTGACAAATACAAATCATGAAAAGAACTGCGGGAAAGTTGATTTTAGATTTGAACATAAACGAAGAAAATTATAAACATTAAGTTGATATATATTTATATTGAGATTTATTGAAGTTTTGCATCAGTAAAACGTTCGCTAAAGTTTATTAAACTGGCGAATTGCTTCTGATATCGATAAGAAGATCGAGTTTGTTTTACTACTACTAGCCCATGCAACACTTGCCTAATTAGTTAGTTAGTATGGCTATAAATAAAAGAGAAGCCTAAATAAGTTTAAGTTTTCTTAATTAAAAAACTTCAAACTTTATATGAAAATACTTTTTGAAACTTTTTCACATAAATTTTCAATCCAATAGAAGAGTAATGTTGATGTGTTTGCTAAACATGCACTTAAATAAACTGTGTTTTATTAAAACAACATTGCGAGGATACTTAATCTAAATTTGATGTGAATGAAAAAATATAAAACGTGTTTAAAATACTACTGTTAAAATTTGTTTTATTGTTAATATTATTTTGTCTATAATAACCAATATTTGACATATTGATAGTATAAATATGTCAAATATTGGCAACTATGCATATAAATTATACGCATTATTGAAAATCAATAATATCCTTTAGCATATTTTGAAGTTAGCATTTTGCTAACTTCAAAATATGCACAGGATATTACACGATAACGACAGTTTTAACAGAGTATTTTTTTTTTATATAACTTTTTATACCACTTATTTTATATAACTTTTTTATACAACTTATGATGCAATTGTTTAATTAGTAATTATGCGACCGTGGCGCATTGGTAAGAGTTCTGGCTCAGGACCAAGATGTCTGAGGTTTGACGACGGCTCCAGCCCAATAAGCGACATTGGTAAAAAAGGAGGCGTGAACGTCCGAGTCAAAATGCTCTTCCGTGGTGCTCTGTGATAAAACGTAAGGGAGCATCTTAATAACCAAAGAAAAAAAAATAATAATAACTTTTTAAATGGTTTACTTTTTTATTAGTTAATAATTATATAAAGGCATTTAAAAGAAAACTAATTAAACTTTGACGAAAAACATTAAAATAAAACGGCCGTGTACTCTCGGGTGCTTAATTTAAAGATAGGGGATGGGGATAGGAGAACAATAAAAGGAGGAGGAGAATTTTAGCCCAGATTTCATAAACATAGGTAGGGGGTGGGGTAGACGGGGCTCTTGATAAAAGGATGTGTGTGGAAATTTGTAAAAAAATACAAATAAAACAGTTTTAAATCTAGTTTGACTTGAGGTCTAATTCGGGTTTTTTAACAGCTGTTTCATCATAATTTCAGTAGGACTTAATATGCTTAAATAAGCTTTATACTTATGCGCAGTGGTCTAAAATGCCAAAAAATCTGGCCATAATCATACTTTTAAAAAGAAAGAAAATACTAGTTTTAAGTTTTCTCCTCATCTTCTACTATATTGGCGTTTTTTAAATAACCAAGACACTACTTGCACATAAATTGGTTGCCATAAAAACCATTTTAACTTAAAAAAAGTGTTAAATGTATAATTATTTGGGGGCGGATTAAGTATTTTTTCATATTTGAGTTAAATAACTTCTAGATATGTTTTAAACTTCAACCCTTTGTAAATTCATACTTATGTCAGAGTCTGGAACCAAAAATAACCGAAAAACATCTTCAACGTTATAAAATTTAATAAAATAGAAGTTAAACCAGAAATTTTAAAATTATACCTAATTTAAGTTTACAACACCCTCGTCTTGACGGTTGTAAACTTTAAATAACTTTTAAATATCAGATATATATACAATTTCAATCTTATTAAAGGAAGTAATATCTTTTTCAGTAAAAACCAATTCCCCTCACATTTG
Organism: Hydra vulgaris; assembly: GCF_038396675.1. Classification (NCBI taxonomy): domain Eukaryota; kingdom Metazoa; phylum Cnidaria; class Hydrozoa; order Anthoathecata; family Hydridae; genus Hydra; species Hydra vulgaris. The sequence goes on along the minus strand of NC_088930.1, from coordinate 42,255,025 downwards.
GGCAGGTTATAATTATTTTTTAGGGCATCTTTGTTCCCAGACTCTAATCTGCGCAATTTTTGGCAAAACATCCTTTAACAACATAATTATGAGCAAGTTTGAAGTTAAAAATATACATAAAAGTTATTTAAACCAAACACCAAAGTATCCTGGATCAAACCTTTACATTTTCAAAAGTGAAGAAATTTTTTTTAAAGGACATCATTTGACTAGTATTAAAAGTCGAAGAAAATAAAAGATATCTTGGGAAAATGCGTGAATAGTATTAATTATTAAAGATTAATAATTAAACTATAATAATATGCAAAATTAGTTGCTATCATGTTCTATCATTTTTTTAAAAGCTTGCCAAAAGTTTACTTATAAATAAGTCTAACTAATTATATTTAACGTCTTATTTCCATATTGATCGTTATTAAAAATAACGATCAATATGGAAATAAGATTTTAATTTTCATATTGATCGTTATTTAAAACTACGATCAATATGGAAATAAGACGTTACATATATTTCTTTTATCCTTTGCATTTTTAAGTACCTCAGGGCCGACAACACCGGGGGTAGGGAGGGGCCATGGGGAAATTTGTAGATAAAGAGGACTTTTTTAGAAATTGACGATTGTGCCCCTCCACTTCGAAACCCGTATCGTCGACCCTGTACCTACTTAACTTTATTAGCATCTGTTGAATGTCTTGAAAAGTTAACATTTTATTGTAAATTAATTTTTTATGAAGTTAATAGTCTTATATCGGAGATAAAATAAATGAGTGATAATACTGTTACTAACAATGATGTTAAGGTGACTGCTGCATTTAAAAAGGCTGGGTAATAGAAATACTAGGTGTATATCTCACATAACAAGTATGTATACTTTCATTATGAGTAATTCATTATTATTTGTATCACAAGAAAACTTGGTTTTATTCTAATTAAAACAGATTGTATCGCAAGAAGAAGTACTAAAAATTAAAACAGATTGTATCGCAAGAAGAAGTACTAAAGAAGAAGAAGAAGTACTAAAGAAGAAAAAGAAGTTCTAAAGAAGAAGAAGAAGTACTAAAGAAGAAGAAGAAGTACTAAAGAAGAAGAAGAAGTACTAAAGAAGAAGAAGAAGTACTAAAGAAGAAGAAGAAGTACTAAAGAAGAAGAAGAAGTACTAAAAATATGGCAATATAAGTATTAGAATAAAAAGCTTTTATATAAAATTTTTAGGAAGCTGTTGTAGATATAACATAAAGCTTATATATAACAAAATTAGACTATATAGTTAGTATATAAAGCTAAATTTTCATACTTTTTTAAACCTTATTTCAAAAATTCTTTTACAAATTGAGTATATGAAAACTTATTGAGCGTATTTATTCAAAGTATTTATTTTTAGTTACGGTTTATTCTAATATTATCTTTTAGATAGATTTGTATTTGTCGCTTTTAGTGTTATGAGAGAATTATTTGTTAACGTTCTTACAAATGTTTATTTAAAGTATTAAAAAAACGTGGTAGGATATTTTTGTGTCTATTTAATATGACATAAAGAAGATACTCAAGAGCTAAATACAATTGGGAATTTCCCAACTGAGAAAATGATCGGAATTAGGTTTGTAGGAAAATTCCTAATATAGATAAAAATATATAATAAGATTGTTCTTATTCTATTATCTTTAGAGTAATAATATTTATAGAAATTAACTCATTTAAAATTACGATAAATGAAAAGCAAGAGATATAAAGTACAAAGTTGCGTATGCAAAGTAGTTTTTAATAACGATTATATAACCATTTATGAAGGATCAGTTCAGGGTGGTAAAAAGGTTTATATACAAAGGGGAAAATTCTCGTTATATTGTCGTCCAGGAACAAGCAGAGGAGTTTACAAAACAAATTTTGAATCAGATCATTTACCCCAGTTTCCTGGCAGAGGAGAAAAGGACGACAAGAATATTGTTAACTTGGATACTGCTGAAGTAAGCCGTGAAAAAACAAATTGGCCTTCGCTTATGGGGAATATGAGTATTTTAATTGATAGTCTTAAATAATATATTTATAAAAAATATTGTAAAGGAGAATTATATGGAAAAAAAAAGTAAATAAAAAATATGCTCCATTTGAAATTGTGAATGCAATAAGTTTTATGATCAAAAAATGTTTTGTAAATGAGAAACGTTTTAATTAGAAAACTCGATATCAAAACTTAAAATATTATAATTGACAAATCAGATGCACCAGCATTGATAAACCATGACCCAGGTTTACGTCCACATGCATTTTACTCCAGTTAGGACTACACTAATCAAAACTTGCTAGTTTGTGTTGCTAGTTTAGTCCCCACGGGTACAACGAGTTTGATTATTTAGAATACATCACCCAGAAGGATGCCGCATTTTATTTTCCCTTCTTTCCAACCCCGAGAGTTTTGGAAAGAAGGGTAAGGGTTTTGTACGAAAGTAATATATGGGTTATGTAAACTTTTATTTGCGTAACTAATAAACTTACTAGTTTTATTGTTTTTGACAAGCCAGTGGCGTTGCTGGGGTTGGTGTCACCAAATGTGGGAGACTTTTGGTTTCACCCTTCAAGACCAAAAGATGAAGAGTTAAAAATAAAAAAAATTCCCTATACCTAATAAAGAGGACTTGACACCATCACGACGTGATACCTTTCTGTGTCACGTCATGATAAAGTCACCTAGAGCGGACCGCACCCCCTAGAAACGCCACTGCGACAAGCCTGAGTTCCACATTATTATGGTGTGTAAATACGGTTTTTTTAGAGTGGTAATATTTTATATTTAGGTGCTTTTTTATGCGAATTAGTTTTAATGTTTAGTGAAATAAAACCAATTGTATTTTTAAAGTCGTAAAAAGGTGTATAAGCTTTTCCAGATTGGTTTTAAAGTGTTAATATAAAAGAGGACAGAGTTATGGTCACTTGTACTAAATGTTGTCAATATCCGTGTCAATTTTAGAAATAATTTTATTAACATAAATTTTTTTAGAAAATGCTACTTCGCTAAGTGGCAATTTCTAAAGAAATTAATGAACCGTGACTGAAATGTCTTACTTTTACGCAATTATGAAATATTGATTTTTAAAACTTTTTCATTTCGTATGCCGTAATAAAAAACCAGAGATTCCGAATTTTTTGTTTACACTCCACGCGTAATAACGAAGCTTTGTATTTTTCAGCCAATGTTAAATCAGGATTGATAAATACTTTATTAAATTCGGTTGAATTTTTAAACTTTTTTGAAGCTTTTATAATAGAATTTTTATCATTTTTGTCGGTGAGAACAATAACAAATTGTGCCTCATTGTTGGATTTTGATTTTAAATTTATTTTTTGTTTAGTTTCTATGTTTGCGTTAACTAAATTTAACATAGCATGAATCAATTTTTTATCTTCCTTTCAGGCGTTTGTTAAATCTAAAGCTTTTGACGCTTTAATATCAAACATTACAACATTACACTCACGTTTTTTTTTCTTTCATTTGCTTCCACAACAACTGCATTCATTAAATATAGTTGCTCGATTGATCTTTTAGGTGTCATACTTCCATTAACGACACAGAGGTACAAGTAATTTTAGCTTTATCTAAGACATTTAGCCTTTCGGTTAGCATAAAATATTTTTACTCATCAAATTTTTATTTATAAAGTTTTAATGGGTGGCTTAAGTAATTTATCTTGATCAGCTTTATAAATGTTAAATTAGGTTGATTGAACATTTAGCACGTTTAGTATTAATATATTTTGTTTCAATTTTATTTTGTTTCAAGGTTTAAAAAAAATCTTCCTAAATTGGATCTCAGAATTTCTTTCGAACAGATACCAACAAATTTTGGCCAGAAATTAACTACCAAAACCAACTAGCATTATGAATGGAGTTCCACAGAGTAGCGTTTGGGTTTAACGTTATTCTTATTATATCTTAACAATTTACCTGCTATAATCAAAATTTAATTGTTCTTTTATGCTATATGCTGATGATATCAAACTATACAACTCATTTAGGATCATAGATTAATTTAGCTGTTGCCATCATCAAAATTTTCTTTGGTCAGAAAAATGGTAGTAAAATTGCCAGCAGTAAGTGTTTTACACTTAGAATAGCATCTGCTTTATTTTGTAAATATAGAAATTTCAAATATAATTTAGGAGTTCATATTTTAACTTTATCTAAAAGTACAAAATTTCTTGGTATGACTGTAGATAGATGCAGCAAACATCCTTTTATATATCATATACATCAAGCATATTTATAGTGTCTTGTCTCTAGAGTCACATTCAGAACATATACATTTCATGAACCTTTTTAGCAATTGAAAGTCAATCAAAATTGAATAATCGTTTTCATCAGTGGATGATACATGAGTTGCAATTTTCACTTCTTCTAAAGTTTTTTTTATTTGGAAAACTTGCAGAATTTTCTGAAACTAAACTGTTCTTAGCTGTGTGTTGATTATTTCTAAACTTATATTTCTCTTTCTATGACAATTGTATAGATTACCCATAAGTTTCCAATTTAATAATAAAAACAATAAACTTAATTTATTTTCAATAAAACTTCTCGTTGAACAAAGCAAGGACTCTAACTACTCAATAATAAACCAGCTAATATGACATGTGCTTAATGTTTAAAAATATGTTTTTTAGCCTCCTCATAATTTACAGAATAAAAAAAGTAGATACGATATAATATGAGAAAAACTATAACAAATTAGTGTTTAAACATTAAAAAATGAGTTTATTTAGAAGAAAATATCCATTGCTATGATGTTGCTGTCGAAAGTTTTTTATTTACGACTGATTTATTACGTAAAAGCACAAATAAGCTACTTATAATTAAAAAATTTCCATACTCAGCATGAAAGAGCATTAAATTTTAAACAAGAAACAGTTTTAATAAATTTTTTGATTTTTTTTGTTATTTTTTATGACTTTTTTTCTACAGGAACCACCTGAAATGCGTTTAAGAAAATAATGAAAAACAGTGAAAACAGTGACATACAAAGAATTTATATAAAGCATTTGTTTTGAAAATATTTTATCTTTTAAATTAAAAGTTTAAACAACAATATAACTTTAATGAAAAAATAACAATAATTTAAATAACAACTTTAATGAAAAAAAAGAAGCTATTTTTAGTCACTTCCAAGCATGTATTTTTTCAAATAATTTTTTCTTATGTTTCAGTAAATATTTTTGTTATACTGTTAGAATTAAAAAAAAAACGGTAGAAAATAGTTAGCTAATGACATTATTAAAATTGCGATTCTTAAACAACTATATTTTGGGCACAAATTTAAGTTCGGTACTTCTAGACCAGTATGCAATGGCAAGGAGGGAGGCGTGAACTTCCTTGTTATATGCTCATCCACGGTGCTCTGTAATAAGACCGCAAGGACTTCTTGGAGCACCTTAAGGTACTTCTCTACCATTAAAAGTTTAATTAACTGATATCACAAAAAAAAAAGTTATTTTGTACATAGTCATTAAAAGTAATTAAAAGTGAAAATAAAAAAAAATGTCAAATTCATTGCCGAATTTATAAAATAAAGGACAAAAAAGAACCGGATCTATTTCCTAAAATTCTCCGCAACTAATAATTTTTTTAAACGAAAATTTCATTCTATAAAAAAATTCACATTTTTTTGCCCCAAAATTGATCTAATAAAATGGTTCTACTAGATGTAAATGTTTGATTGAATTTTCAAATTGTAGTCATACCTATTCCTAAACTTTTAGAAAAATTTCAAAACTTTTTGTCAACAGCATTTTAAATAATTTGGGAAACGGTAAATTATCAACAAAATAAAACATAAAATCTTTAAAGTTTTGATTCATGTAAAGAGTTTTTAAATTCTCCATTTTATTGGTTCAATATTTACAAAAATTATTTTCAAGAAACTTTCAGTGTTCTTTTCCTATTGATGTTGAAACATGAATTGCATGATTTTGAAAACACTTGTATGATAATTCATGTTGCGGCTTCTGCTGTTTATAGAGACTATTGAGTTTGTACTACCAAAACAATATTACTATAACATAAGTATAACATAAATATAGCTGATTTATTGTGGTATGTAAAGAATTGAATGGTTTTATACAAGATATTTAGATTATTTCTTGGTGGCTGATATATTTAATTAATGTTTCTGGATGATGGATGATATATTTAATTAGTGCTTCTTAAAGTTATCATGTAACTTTTAGCCATGTCATGTCTATATTTAGTATGATCTCTCCACATTATAATTTTATCTACAAAAATCCCAAGTAGTTTGTTTAAAAAAAATCTCAAATTTGATATCGTTTATGAATAACATGGATAAATAAGCAAAATATTCATAAAATATTTGAATCCATAGAAAATTTTAAATAGCTTTACGGTATTATGTTGGTCCTTGTGAGACCAACATAAAGCCGTAAAATTATTTGTTTCAATATCGTTGTTTCGAAATAAAAATTGTTTTCTATCAATTAAGTAACTAATGAAACAATTGTTTTTAAAATCATTCTTAAGATATTTTATAATATTTTAACTTTTATAATAAAGTATGATGGTTTACAGGATCAAGTGCTTTTTGACATGTCTAAAAATATACTTAAGGAAATTAATCACAAGAAGATGCTTGACTGATACCTTCATCTAGTTGCACAAGAACATGCTCAGTAAAGTAATGTTATCGAAAACCACAATTGTTAACAATAATAAAAAGAAAAGAAAAAATAATTTTCTTTCAAAAATACCAATAGCTAATATATAATATGCCCATGAATACGCCCATGAATACTACTTAATTAGCCTATACGTGACAAATATTTAAAAGTCTTTTAACTGTTTTGGACGTTTTTAGTAGTAGGCTTATCTTTGAGCATATGCTCAAAGATTTTTCTTTTTAGTAACACCAGTATAGGTCTGTAATTCGTTATTAGAAATTTATCTCTGGTTTTCAAAACCGTTCTTAATGACAGCTATTTTTCAGTTTTTCTGGAAAAACTATTTATTTTGAAAAACATTTGAAATTTTTTATTCAGCCAATAAATTCCTTAAGTAAGTTTTTTAAATACAAAGTTTATTTGATGAAAAAAACTTTGATTTAAAATAAAATGTTTAGTAAAAAGTTTTAATCAAACTTATTTTATCAAAATTGGTAGTTTGAAAGGTGTCAAAGACTAAATTAATTTTCACTAAATTTAAAATCATCTCAATAATATTACATGCAATAATACATGCAATAATACATGCAATAATACATGCAATAATACATGCAATAATGCATGCAATATTACATACAATAATACTTGTTTTGTTTTTTAAATAAACCTCTTTATCATTGTGTTATATGTATATAAAACAATGATATAGAGGTTTATTGTTGTGCGAACTGAAAAATATTTAAATAAAATTATTATTATTTTTTTATTAAATGAAATTTTACACAAGCTGATAAAATTTTATCATAAGTTGTGAAGGAGAATTTTGTTTTGTTGTTAAAAGCAGATAATTTGGTTTTCTACACATTTTCTATATGTAATTGAGAGTATTAAAATCCTAATTGAAAATTTATATTATGTAATTGAGAAATGGTAAAATTTTTAATTTATCAATTTTAATTTACGTTTTGAATTTGAATAAATGATTAAAATGTCGGTTATTATAAAAGCTTGTAGGTTATTATAAAAGGTTTTTCTAAGACTATTCTATTATATACAAATACGATATTTAGAAATTTGTAGTAAAAATATATCCATGTCAAAACTTATTTCATCAAACCTGTTAACATCCAGTTCAATCAGTTATATATATTCTAAAAATAATTTTTCACGGATATATATACGTAGAAATAAATTTTCAAAACCTCATCTGAAAAGATCATATCAATCCTTTTATGGAAAGATTTACTGTAGATGGGGTTCTAGAGGTAAAATATATTGAGGAATTTTTGTAAAATCACCAAAAAATGTTGTTGCAAAAATTTATTATCTTAAACATTAAAAAAAGAAGATTAAACCTTGACCTTTTTTTACCGACTGTTTTCTGTTTTACAGAAAGCAGTCGGTAAAAAAAGGTCAACCCATACAATACCAACTGCTATACCAACTTCTTTCTGTAAAACAGAAAGCAGTTGGTATATTCTATGGGTTTGCCCCCCTTTCCTCTCTCTTTTTATCACTCCTGTAGGTATCCTGTACTTCTGTAGGTATGTTGAATCACTCCTGTAGGTATCCTGTACTACTGTAGGTATGTAGAATCACTCCTGTAGGTATAATTTAATTATAAACAGGATAAAAAAAGAAAAAAACAATAAAATTTTTATTCGACATGATAGTGATATCATGAGCTTCTCAGAGTACTTTATCACATTCTGAGTTCAGGATGAGATTATTTCTTGATATCATAAGTTGTTCATGTTATGATATCAAATTTCAACTCAAGTTGAGTTAGTTGTGTGATTTCTCCAATTTTACTCCATTTTTGTACAGAGTAAGTCTTATGGATCTTTAGTGGAACTGATACTGACAAAAATAGGAAAAATGTTTTGAATTTCTGAATTTCAGTCCTAGCTTTCCTTTAGTGTTGTTCCAAAACATGAAAAAACAAATTCATTGAAATGTCTCAGAGTTTTAATAAAACCAAGACTTGATAAGCACAAGTTTTTTGAGCCATTCGTTAGAGATTTTTAATATCTTTTAAAAGCATATGCGTATCCTTGCAAAATCGACAAACGTTGAATGGATTACATTTTAAAAATTTTATGCAAAGCCTAAATCTGAGCCATTAGCGACAAACTCGGCATATCTTTCCTTCAATTTGCTTAAAGATCTTAGAAATCCACTTTCAGATTCCCAAAATTGACATTGCACTTGCAGCAAGCACGCTTGCTAAAATGGAATTGAATTTCACAAATAATATTGGCCATTTTTAGATCACATGAAATGTAAAATGCCACGTCATTCAGTTGAATAATATTTATCAACTCTTTGACTCTCGTAGGTTTCATGTAGTTTTTTAAGAATTGCAACCATGAGCTGATGTTTAACATCTTTATCTCCAGCTAATGAATATGTTAGCATGTGACGTTTTTTCTTTGTAGAGAACTACTTGTTTTGTCACTCTTGTCAGTAATCTTGATAACAGCCGAGCTCATTTTTTAAAACAAGCTTGGCTATTCTCCTCTGCCATCACCTCCAAGTTTGAAAATATGTTTGTAGTTGTAATCTCTTTCCAATAGCATCTCGTTAGTTAAATCCTCCAAGTATTTGTTGTGAACAACTTGTTTTTGTTCTTTGGTTTCTCCTTTGCAGTTGCAAAGTTGACAACTAAATGCTAAAAGAAATCTTGCAATGTTTTTCCGTCAGCGTTAAACTTATAGTTGAAACCTTTTTCCACCAGTCGAGTTCCTGTTGATTTATTGAGAGTTGAAGCAAGTTTTTTGATTTTATCTTAGATATATCAGTGTTTAACTTAACGTTCAACAAAATTTATGCTGTAAGTATTTGGCTTTTTGATTTTAGTGCAGATTATGGGACTAATAATATATATTTATATATATATATTTATGTATATATATATATATATATATATATATATATATATATATATATATATATATATATATATATATATATATATATATATATATATATATATATATATATATATATTTTATATATATATATATATATATATATATATATATATATATAAATATATATATACAAATATATATATATATATATAAATATATATATGTATATATATACATATATGTATATTTATACATATATATATATATATGTATATATACATATATGTATATGTATATATATATATATATATACATATATATATATATATATATATATATATATATATATATATATATATATATATATATATATATATATATATATATATATATATATATACAGACCTGGCAGAACAGTGGGGGCTTTGGAAGCTCCTGCCCCCTCACTTTTGAAACTGTCGGACTTTTGGTATTGAAGCCCCCCACCTTTTAAGTCTGTCAAATTATTATTTTAAAATGTTTTATCTTGTTTTCAATCACGTCTTTAAGCCGCTAGAGGACAACTAACGTTTTATAATTAAAATAACAATGTGTTTGCTTCGAATAACGTTTTACAAGCTTCTAGGGAGAAGTTAGTGTTTTGTATTTAAAATAATGACTATTGCGAGTGGAATACCGAAAAAACAGAAATAAATTCTGCCGATATTGAAGCAACAAAAAAAATACATGCGCCAGTTCAAAAACCGTACCGTAAGATAAGTAATTACGATAAGAAATAATCTATTTTTCTACAATATGCGATGAAACTCGAGACATTTTCCGAATTAAGCAAATGTCAATTTGTTTTCGATCAGTTTCTAAAATTTTAAATTATGCAAAGATTTTCTTAGTCTCTATGCGTTAATACTACCGAGAGTAATTCGCTTTTTTTATGTAATATGTGATGTTTTAAAAGTTACGATGGTGCCGCTTCAATTTCAAGGCATCTAAGTGGTGTTGCCAAGCTATTTAAAGATGATGTCGATGAAGCGATTTTTATACACTGTTATGCACATCAGTTCAATCGTGTTCTTCAAATTTCCGAATCAAATGATCCTAACAGAGCTAAAGCAGAAGGTTTACTTGACAAGTTAATATCATATCACTTATATTTTGGGCTTCGCCTGGCTTATTATGTGTTTGCAACTGTAGAGAAATTCTTAACATATGCAATCTGCTGAAGTATTGTCCGAACAATTGCTTCATCAATAGTGTTATTAAAAGTTTTTTTTTTTTTTATCGTTATAAGTTTGCCGTTTAACATATTCATTTATATAAACATTTAACGTTAACATTAACATAAACATTTAACGTTTTACAAAGTTCATATATCATCAATGCGGTCAGAAACACGTTTTAAATCATTTTTTGAATTTTGTTGATTAATTTAGTTGCAATGCCGTTTAAACGTTCGCAACGTTTAAGTCCTTCTCGCTTTAATGATAATACTCTGAACAATCAAAAATGGGACATGAAGGAATTTTACCGACCCCAGTATTACGAGGTACTTGACCTTATAGAAAGTCAATTAAATCAACAGTTTCCAGAAAGCATAATGGAATTATTAGTTTCTTTAGAAAAGTTATTATTTTCCATTGCAATTGGTAATACGGACATTAAAGCTTTAGATATTAAAATAATTTTTCTTTAAAAATGATATAGTTTATGATTAAAAGCTGAACTCTTTCTGTTTAAATTCTATAAGGAAACTTATAATATTACATGTAAAATGAACATTAAACAGATAGCATCAAAATTTAAGAAGTACAAGATGATTCGATCGCTCAAAAGTGATCGAATCATCTTCTACTTCTTCAGTTTTATAAATTGAAAACCGCGGAAACAGATACAAAAGCTATAGCAAAAGACTTCATAAATAGAAAAAGTAAAGACACCAGAATTTCATACTTTAAAAAATATTAAATTCTTTTTAGATTGTAATATATTTGTTTAATTTTAGTCAGCATAAGTTTGAAAAAATTAATATGGCTTTAAGTTTTAGTGAAATATGTTTATAGTTGATATTATATTTTATTGAAAATGGAAATATGTGGTTTTCTTTTAAGATTAACTGAAAATTAAAATTAGCTCTACAAAATAAATTTCCTAAAAAAACTACAAAAAAACGTATTTAAAACATCTTGTAAAGGTGATGTTAATCTTTAGAAGACTTTTCAAATACATAATATGTATTTGAATAGTCTTTTAAAGAATAATAATATTATTATTATATTCGCTTGCGCAAAATGACTTTCGCATATGGCAATAATACGTATTTAATACGTCTCTTTAAGATAAGTTTTATATTTTGCTGTATCTTATCTTGAAAAGTCGTTTTTAATGCGTATTTTTATTGTTTGCTCTAAGAAAGACGAAACCAGAATATTTATTAAATATTCTTGTTTCGCATTTCAATATTAAATAAAATATCGGAATTGATTTCTAAATGCAGGCATAAAAATAACTTTCTCCTAAAAAGCTATAAAAATAAGTGAGTTCAAAAAATAATTATATTAAATCCCGCCTTAAAAAATATATCTAAAAAAAAAAAAGCAGAAAAATTTGACTTTTCTGCTATAAAACTTTAATCTACTCCAAAAATTAAATTTTTGGTTTTATTAAAGTATTATTAATTTGATCATTCATTTCTAATAAGTCTTAATTCTAATGTAATATGACACACACAAGTAGAAAATGATGACACTATTACAAAAACAACTTTTTAGAATTATTTATTCCTCATCTTTTTTATAACATATTTTTAAATATTTATTATTTTTTCTTTTTGAGCTCACTTATTTTTATAGTTTTTTAGAAGAATCTTATTTTCATGTCTGCATTTAGAAATCAATTCCGATATTTTATTTAATAAGCATTCTAGGTTTTCATATTTAGCTATTTTCATGTAGACATAATATGCATTTTTTTATTATATATTATTATGGGCAGGTGCTACTTTAAGGATGAATTCACTATAAAATCATCAATTTTTCTTATTTTTTAATTCCCATATGTATTTTGACAGCTGATATATTTTGAATACTTTGCATTATTATAGGATTGCTTATGTTTAACGTTGATCATAAGCAATCCTAAATTAAAATTCCTTTTTCAAAAGATTAAAAAATCAAATTTTTTTAAATGACTGCTTAGAAAATACATTATTTATTGTTTATTAAGTAATAAAAATTGGTAAAAGACAAAATAGCATATTGTGTCATGAGAATTATAAAGTTCTATTTCTCATTTTTCATGTTGAGAAAATTTGACTTTCGGTTTTTATTTATTACTTATATGTTCATAATTATAAAATTTTAACATATCAATCTTATTATTATTTTGTATAGTTAAATTTTTAAAGTTAAGTTCTCTCAACATTATATAAGGAAGATAGAACCCTATTATTCTTACCAAATACGAATTTAAAATACACAAAAAATAAAGGAATTTCAAACATTCAAGTTAAGGAAAGGTCAAACTACGATTTTAAAAGAAAAATTCAATATTTTTTTTTATTAAATAAAGGAGCACATAAATTAGCATAACGAGATCATCTTAAAAAACTTTATAAACTTGAATTCAAAAATTTAGTTAAATTGTCCATATTAAACGAGGTTTCAATATTTTCAAAGCCAATTATGAAGCAGTCAGTTTCTACGTGTCTAAAGGTATTTTGTGACAAAACTTACCATGTTTTGATTAATCATCCAGGACTGCAGACTAGACACAGCAGAATTTGTCAAAATTGTTCTATCATGATGAAAAGTTTTCAAGGTTAAGGGAAAAGTTAAGGGAACAGGTCTCAATGTTAAGGGAACAAGTCTCAATGTCGTGTGACAGTTCTCGGCGGCCCTGGATATACAACTTTTGATTTGTTGTTATCATTATTATTATTACTCTCTTATTATTTCTTATTTATTAACTTTATTATTTTTAAAATTTTTGCAGTTTTTATAGTATTTATTGTTACTATTATTACTATTGTTGTTGTTTTTATTATTGATAAAATTACTATTAACATTAGTAATACTACTATTATTGTTATTATTATCATTATTGTTGTTATTATTATTGTTATTATCATTTTTTTTAGTAATACTTTTATTACTACTCTTTTCATTATATATTTTTATTATATATAATATTTATCAACACCTAATTTTCACGTATAAATATACAAATAACCTCACTTCAGCTAATTATATTTGTAAGTTTGAAAAAATATAAATGAAAAGTATTTCTCAAGTACAAATCAATCAAATTTCTTTAAATTGCCAAAGAAATTAAAGATATATAACTTTCAAAAGCATTACAAAGATTTAAGAAAAGAAAATGCTAAAAAAGATAATATGTTAAAATAATTAAACTCATTTTAGTTTCAAGCAAAAGAACATATTTTAATTCTGAGGATTAATATAAACTCCAATGAATTTTTTCTTTATAGTTTTAGTTTTTATTCTTTGAAGGAAGTAATTGTACGCTTATTCTTTCAGTTATTTATGTGTTGGTTTATATATTGTAAATCTTTGAGTATTTAAATTGGAAATTTTACATCTACTAATATCTGCATTTTATTAAAACTTTATAACAATTTTTTCTCTTAAAGTGGCTTTATGAAAAGATTAAGGTGGTATTGCATCACCCATATCTTCTTTGAGCCCCGGTCTGTTTTATAAAATTGACTTCTTTTTTAATATTTTTTACGCAAACCCTTATGTAACTTATTTTATTAAACAGCAAAATATATGCTACATAAAAAAAAAAAAAAAAAATTGTTGCCATCTTTATTGTAATGTTGAAGGTACTAAATTTAGATTAGTACTTGTACTATTTGTAAAAGTACTTGAAAATTTACAATATGTTTTATAATATATACAACTACAATTTAAAATTAGTTAAATGATCAGAATAAACTTTGTGACCTTGAAAAACCTTCTTACAATTTTCTGCAAGATTTTTTCAATGGACCACAAGATAATCAGACTTGTTGCCACTTTTTTGATCGACACCTTGAATAGTGGTGTAGGTGAAAAAGTAATTACCTGCCAACAGACTTGAACTTTGCTTCAAAGTTTGGGACAATTCAAGTTTTGGGACAACCTCGGCTTAGGGACCTGTATTGTTCCATGAAGCGCTGCTTTATTGGTGGAGATGACATGCGATGGAATATGACCTGATGTAGTGCCTTAACAGCATCCTTAACAGCAAGTTATTTAAGGTAGTTTTTGAAAGAAGAGTGATTTTACTGAAGGAAAAGGCCCACAATGGTCCGTTAAGGCAGTTTGTAAAAAAATTTGTATAGCTTTTTGAGAACGCGTCATAATTGTCTTTATATACTATTATTATACCATAATTTATACTATTGATTTGTGGAATATTTGTTTACAGTGGCGTTGCAATGGGGCAAAAGATGATGGTTGTACGTTCAGGGCGGCATTTTTTCATAGGTGGCTAAAAAAACCGAGAACCTTTTTTTTTAGTTGATTTATATCCTTGCTATATAAACATGGTCTCGATTGTTGTAATAGCTATACCATCGACCAGCCCAACAATTGCTATATAATGCCAATGTATACCCCATTCCAAAATTGTTGGAATGGCTATACATTGGCATTAAAACAAAGTTTCTAATTATTGGCTCAAACTTTGTTTTGGGTCAACAGTTCGCTAATAAAAGTTTTGTTATGCATTTTCTTATGCAAATGATAAACAAAAATAGTAATAAAAATGTTTGAAAAACTTTTTTGCTTGAAAAGTAACCAAAACCATTTAATAGATCGTTTACCTTAAAATACAAAAACTACAAAAATTTATTTTAAAAAACCAAGAAATAAAAAAAAGTTATTATGAAAAGTTATTGAAAAAAACTATTGAATTTACAAAAAAAAACTTGGAATATAATCAAAGAAATAATCGGTAAAAATATATCTGTTAAAAAATACTTTGCCGCAAAAACTGTTTATAGATAAAATAATTGTTTATGATAAAGAATTCATAGCTGAAAAACTATACAGTTTTTTTTATTGAGACTGGTTTAAATCTGGCGGTTAAAAACTCTAGCTAGTACCAAGTTTGATGCTTAACTCAAAACGACTGATCATGACAGAATTAAATTTAAATACTTGTGAGCTGTGCAATGCTTTTTCTACTCAAAAACATAACAAAAGGGCAGGCATAGATGCAACTATTATCAATGTAGTTAAATCAGGCTTCGATATTGTGGAACCCTCATAGTTTCATATTTTTTATTAACGTCTGTATTTGTACCAGATTAACTAAACATAGCTAAAATCACACCGACTTTTACGTCTGGTAAACAAAGTACAGTTCAATTTCTGTCTTAACCTGTTTCTCTAAATTGCTAGAACGCATTTTGTACAACAGATTTTATAGCCATTTAACATCAAACAATATTATGTACAATAAACAATTTGGGTTTTAAAAAATATATTCAAGAGATCATGCAGTAACTGAGCTTGTAAATCGGCTGTCTCTCTTTTCAAACCTCTATTCCGACGTTGAGCATCCTTGACGTCCGTAAAACCGGGATTTTTAGGTGATAGGCAAATTAAGATATTTAAGGATAGGTGCATCGAAGTGTACTTATATCAACTGGTTTATAAGCCATAGGCAAAGTGAGTGCGCGTACATCGACTGAGGGTTTCGGTATGGGAAGGTTGTCTTGAACTGAAAGGTTAATCTTCTTCAAGTTTGCGGACTTAAAGGAGACCTTCGGAATAGAGGCTTGGTAAGAGAGCTTACAAATCTATGTAACAGAGCTTGTAAATCATATACCAGATTCTTTTAATAAAGATTTTTATACATTAGAAGTTTTCATTGGTTTGTCAAAAGCCATTAATCATAAAATCCTTATAAAAAATTATATTGAGTAAAAAACCTAAACTTACTTTGGTTTATAGATCTATCATATAACTATTTAGTCCATTTATTCAACCAAAAATTGAAAAATTACAAGTTATTTTATAATTTTACAAAAATAGGTTATGTGTCACTCATATAATTGAAAACTAGTCATTGGAGTAACATCTAAATAAAATAAACAAACAAACAAAAAAAAACAATAATAAAACCAAGTGTAAATTAAATTAACTTAAAAATAATAATAATAACGATAAAGCTATAATAAATTAAATAATAAGACAAAAAGTATGAAAACACTCAATTAGTAACAACAGCAAACAAAAATAAAAACAATTGTATGTGTATATCTAAAGTATTATATCTTATATTGTTTACTTAAGATTTCAATTTGTTTTATTGGCGCAAAGATATGAAAATTCTTTTTAAAATTTTTCTTTGTGCCAATTAAAAAAAAAAGTTTTCTATCCAAGGGCCATCATAAAGAAAATCATAGAAAGAGTTCCAGTCAGCTTTAAAACAGTTGTAAGAGGTACAATGATACGATGATTCTGATGATGAAGAAGAATGAGTAAAGTAGAAGAGCTAAATGATTCGGATTGTCTAGAAATCGTTTTGAAAAGTTGACTATTTGTGTTAGAGATTGAGAAAGGCAAAAGTTGTGGCTTTAACGCTTGCATAGTCATTGACACCAGAGCCGAGCCATTCAGTGTGATGAACATTAAAATTGACAACAACAACAACTTTGGTTGAAGGGTAAAGAGAAAGGGCTTGATCAGTTTGATCAGAAATAAAATTGAAAAGATATGTTTTGAGATGAAGAAGAGCAATATAGAACAAAAAGAATGGCGATATATTAAAGTGGTACTAAACAAAAGCACATTGAAGAATATTTTGTGGATTCAAACCCAGTTTTCCAACAAATGGGTAAATTTTTATGAATGTAAATGCCTAGACTAAGATAATAGTCACATCTATTGGAGGTTTTACGATTTAAAGGAAGATAACCATCAACACTAAAATCACAAGATGAGACAGAATTTCTTGAATTTAAGCCTTATTGTTAAATACATTTATTGTTAACTTTATGAATGTTTTGCTTTCATTAAATGAAGATGATATTAAACCAAAATGAATTTAAATCATAAAAATCATTAAAGATAACAATTCAGAAGAAATCTGATTTCTTTGTTATCCTTGTATGATGTTCATCCTCAAGCTGTGTCAAAATTATGCATATATCACATGTGACAGCTGCTGCAGTTCATTGCTGGGTCAATCAACATACATAAAGCTGAAGAGAGTGCTAAGAGCTAACAACGTGGATGCTCTCAGCACTGATCACTCCTCCTAAAACATTTCTTATCTACCTGAGTAGATAAGAAATGTTTTAGGAGGATTACGTTTTGCGTGAATTTAACTCACCACTTTCGGTGAAACAGCAATTTAAGCAAGAACTTTCATACATATTTTGCTTTATCTAAATCCCATAATTTGCATCCTTAGGTGTCTAAATGACATCATTTGTATAATACAAGTCATTACCAATTAGGATTGATTTAAGTTTACTATTGATTAATTTGAATTCGGGTTATGGCATTAACAATAAATTTAAACATTTTTATAACTTTTTAATAATCACCTACATCTCGGGCAAGTCGCAAACAGCTGCACAGAATTGAAAAAGAAAAAAAAGAATCGAACAGAACTCTGTTTGATTAAATTTTAATTCATAAGATAAAATTGACTTCCTCATTTATTTCTTTTATTCATTTTTTTTCAATTCTCTTATTTTCTCAACATTTCCTAAATAGCTTTGTTATGTTTCTCAAATGATTTTCCTGATTCTTGAAATAAGATCAATGCTGTACTCAGACATAATCCCACAACATTTGACCGGTATGGGCGCCCAAACTAATGTGCCAAAACTAAAAATTCAGTAAAACAGAAATCAAAAATTATAGCATGAGTAAATATAGGAGCACAAATAAAAAGAAAAAACTTGTCTCTTTTTTGACGGCGGTACCTTATATATTACAACTCTTGATGTAAAAGTAAGTTTCCCCACTCATCTATTTTTCTACGGAAACGGGATAGGGAAGGGGAAAATAGTCACGTGAGCATGCATAGCTTTCCTTGGGACAAATTAAAACTTGTATTACGCATGTCCACGTGATTATTTTATCCTTCCTTTTCCCGTTCTCATGGAAAAATGGATGTATGAAAACTCACCTTAAGCAATTTTATAAATACAATAGAGTGTTACTTAGGGGAGACCGGGGCTAGTTGGCTCGGTTTTTACTCTATGAGCTCTGTAGCCCTAACAGTACATTTTTTTAAAATTAATAAAGTGTAGTCTTAAAGAGTATGGATTAGGGTAACTTATAAAACTTGCATTCACTTACAAAAAAAATTTTTGGGGCTTTTCTGGGCCCTCAAAAAAAAAAAAAATTTGCGCCAACTTACCCCACCACGGGGTAAGTTGGCGCAAACTATAAAAATGATTATTAATGTACCATTAAGTGCAAAATTGATAGAAATTTTTTTACCTTTATATTTTGCAAAATTTAATATTACTTTTAGCTGCCAAATATTAGTCCCTATAAAAGCCAAACAGTAGCCCACTTTTTATCTGTGAAAAAAAAACTTAAAAAATTTTTTTTTTAGTTTTTTTGTAAGAATAAATTTTTTCGATATTGTTAAAAATTAGAAAAAAAAATAATAATAATTTTATAAAAATATATTTTTTTTCCATAGTAAATGCTATGAGCCAACTTACCCCGTGAAAAATTTGTCAACTTACCCCGAAAGCTTTTTTTTTAATAAACAGTTTATAGATCCTAAAAAACGGCAGCTTTGATAAAAAAGTCTGAATGGATATAGTAAACCAATTGTGACTGGAACTTCTGCAATAATTTTTTTTTCACAAGACTAACTATTTTTTTTTGTGAAGTAAAAAGGAAGCGATGTTCTAAAAGTTACATTTTTGTCCAAAAAACGCATAAATCTCAATATCTCTCATGCGCATGCGCGAATCTTGACAATTTTTATAGTGAATGGTGAAATAAGGAAGTTTCTGTGTAATTTTTGTCACTGTCTGATGAAAGGCTCTGAAGATAAACGCAGTTCGTCAACTTACCCCTGCGGCCAACTAGCCCCGGTCTCCCCTATTTGAGATTAGCGAGGATGAGAAAGAAATTTTAATAAAATTCTTGCATCAATTAACTTTTAATGTAAAAACAAAGTCAGTTGCGATTTTAGTTATATTCTACCAAGAAGTAATACGTTTCTTAGTATCAATTTAAAAAAAAAAGCGGTGGAATTTTTTAAAGAGAAAAAAAATTATAAAGTTAGATCCGACAAGTTGCAGAGCAAAAACATTTATACACAGCAAGAGGAAGATATTATTTTTAGATTCTAATATATAAATCAATACTCTTTCATAATAATGCATTTTAAACTAAAATAATGCATTTTAAACTGTAGTTATTGATCCACCAAGTGTTGCTTAATTTCACGGTGATTTTCTGCGCTTAATTTACTTTACGCAAAGCAGAATAGTTCTGTATATGTTCCGTCTTTAGATAAATTGATACATTTGGTGCTGTTGGTCTAGGAAAATTTAATATTGAAACATGGGAGTCAATCACTTATAGATTTTGAAACAGTACAGAAAAAAAGAATTATCTTCTAAAAATAAACATAAGTTTTTAAAATTGCATTATGCAGAAATGACTTTACACCGATAATTATTATTATTTAAATCCTAAGAACAGCTTTAAAAGCTTGAAAAGCATTCTTCATGAATAAAATTTTTTTTTTCGCACAGTGCAATCTTGATGGGTTGCACTGGGAAAAAAGCAAAGAAAACCATGAAGGGTAAAAATAATTTACGTAAACTGTATATACTAACATTGGTTCGGCACTGAAGAACTCTTTGTAAATATTTCTTCAGTGCTATAACCAGTATCATAACACAAAATAACATTTGGCCAAAAAGTGATTTGCTACAAACAACTTATTTTTGTCAATGTTTTCAGTATACATTTTTCAGGAACTCAGTTGAACTAGTTAATTGGGAGTATTACATCGTACAAGACCATCCGAGATCGTTTTCACATACGGATCATTCAGTACTTAATGATGACAAAGCAACATTAGTTGGTTTTTAACACTTGCAATTTACGCACATTAGGTACCCATAAAGTACATGTAATAAATTTACAGAATGGATTTTTTAAATTGAATTGAGTGGTAATGCTAAAAAAAAAATAATTAGTATCTTGATTAACTTTCAACTGACTACATAGCTAACACAAAACGTTCAACGAAGGTTGCGAACGTTCTATGAACGTTCATAGAACGTCCTCGTCCTTTCAACATTATAATTATTACTCAATTAAAAAAATACTTATAGGGATAAGTGACAGGTTTTACGGGAACAAGTTTATCTGTCTCATTAGATCATGTTGACCTGTTTCTTGTTAGGGAGGATCCAGACTATCTAGTAAAAGAGGGAGCAGCTATTTTAATGATTTTTTGTTTTTTTAGATCCAAACCATAGAGACAGCTGAATAAACGTGAATTTCATAAGTGCGAACTGGCATAAGTGCAAACGGCGTAAGTGCGAACTCGCGTAAGTGCGAACTTACGTAAGTGCGAAGTGACATTTGTCTTTTTCAAACAACATGCTGTGTTAAATATACAAGTATACAAAAAATTAAGATTACCTCCCAAGATTACACCCCTGGTTTTTTCTACACCCGTCACCTAGCCTTATAAATATTGCAAGTACTGAATTAAAATTAACTAGTTTTTTGAAAATCAAAATCAGAATATATTAAACGGTTTCATTCAAAAATAATCGAATGATAAACTTATTCAATTCGTATAATAAAACGCACCAGAATCACTCTTCTGAAATTATTTAAATTATTATATAACTACAGATACAATTTTAACAATTTATGTGGAAAACTGTGATGGAAAAAAATCAAAACTGACCTTTAACAGATTGTTTAAAGATTGGTTTCCACTCATCATTTATTCTACGGGAACAGAAAAAATAACGATGTGAGCAAGCGTAGTTTAACTTGTCTGCACATGCTCACGTGGTTACTTTTTTCGTTCCCGTACAAAAACGATGAGAACTAGTAAATTAAAAAAACTTTATAGTAAGCAAAAACACGCATGCAGGATTGTATTTGGTGCACACAGAACTTTTCATTGCAAACCTCTTTTAAGGAAGCTTGGTGCCCTAAGTATCTATAAACTTAATATACACCAGGTTCTACAATTCATGTTTAAAATAAAACGTGGGCTTTCTCCTATTGTGTTTCAGTCTTACTTTAGTGAAATCTCGCACAAGTATCCTACTAAATTTTCAATTAACAACTTCATTGTACTAAAAACTAATTTAAAACTAGGTTCTTACCAAATTCAATATCGTGGACCGTTTCTGTGGAAACATTTTTTAAAATTTATTACAAAAAAAAATAATATTCAAAACATCTCTTTGGAACAATTCAGGAAAGAATCTAAGAGTCTCTTATTGCAAAATGACCTTGATTTAAAATATCTCTTTTAAAATAAATAGTATAAATTATCTAAAAAATAGTTATTGACACTACTTCTCTTTTGTTGCTGTTTTATTTATATTTGATATATTTTATTTATTTTTGATATATTGCATTATATTTCAACACTTATATTTATATTGTAACTAACGTGTAAAATGCTTATTATGTACTTTGCTACTTTTCTTTTTTTATATATAAGCTGACGATTTTTTTTTTCAATGTAAATGGGGCTCGATGATAAGACAGTTTATGTCTTCTGCTTGCTCCAGCTCTCTTATTTATTAACACGATTTATTTCATTGTAAATTTTAATATACGGCAAATATATATTAAAAAAAAAAAAAAAAAAAACTATAGAGAAGTTATAATAAGATTTGATATAACTTAATCTGGTTTTGAAATATTTAAAAGATTCATTCGATTAATTCATTCCGACAAAACTTCTATGAAAAAGTATTCTAGTTTTTACAAAGTATTTTCAAAATTTAAAAATTAGTCGAAAGTTAAATATAAGTTATTATTTGTGTGCAAAACGCTAATTATGTTAACTATGCAATCAAAAAAGGTTCAACAATCTAAAATAATATAAAGTAACAATATGGAAAAATGTATCGAGTACAGTTCCATTTATTAAAATTAAATTTAATTATTAAAGTTATTGCGTTATAAAAATATACATTTTTATTTTCATACAAATTTTATCTTAATAAGTATAAAAAAACTTTATAGCATTAAAAACAATTCGGGACAAAGTATACCGGAGCTAAGCATTCCGGAGTTAGGCATTCCGGAGCTAAGTATTTTTATTTGCGCAACAACAAAAACAACATAGCGAGCTTTCGTTTTGAGATACGTATACAACCTCACGTTCAATTAACGGTGTGTTTTCATCAGGATCATTTGTGATTATACCTTGAAGTAAAAAGAAAAAATCTTAAAATGAAATTGCAAAAGAATAAAACACACGCACACGCACTTACATACACGCACACACACTCTTACACAAAACTTATTAAAAATATTTCTGGCTAAGTTGAAAATAGTTTTAAAAGTATTTTTCACAAATTTATTATAATAATAAATAATCTAAAATAAACAATTAATTGATAATAATATAAATAGCGATATCAATAGTATATTAATAAATATCCGTTAACTTATAATATAAAAATTTTCTTAAATAAAAGACAAAAAAATAGTTTTCAAACATAGGACAAACCTATTTTACTTTCAACAGTTTTCCATTTGCCAAGGTTGTACTATTAAAGACCATACGTAAGGGATGTCCATAAATTACGCAATCTTATTTAAAAAATAAAAGGAAGAAATCATTTGCACTTTTGCGCAAAGATTTTCATTGAACACAAAGAACTTATTTGAGTTTTGGTTTAATTAAAAATCTGCTAGTGATAATTTATAGACAACCTCTATTGGTAACATAATGAAGTTAAAAAGGTGTATCTCAAAGATAAAACAGGATGTTGGTCACAAAGAAATGGTTTAAGGTAGAATTTTACCTAAAACCACTAGACGCACATAGCTAATTTATATTAGAAAAGTAAATCAGAAAAAAAAAATTGAAATATTTCCATTTTCTTTATTTCATCTTATTGCGTGAGTAGTTATGAGTCACGTGAGTGGTTATGAGTCACGTGAGTTATGTGAGTATTTTTTGAGTTTTATGCGTTACTTTATTATTTTTCATATTTTTTTAATGTATAACTATTTTTTATTGTATAACTATTTTTTATTGCTTTTATTGTTATTTTTATTGTATAACTATTTATAATATACCACAGTCAGTTTTAGAAAGCAGTTGAATGAAAAATAGATACAAAAATTATTAAAAGTTCATGAGTTCAAAAATAATTATGTTTTTATTATGTCTATTACATATTGCTTGAATAATAGCATAGTTTTCAAGATAAATGATTGTTATTTGATTATTCTGCTTTATTTTCATTACTATCTTTGAGTAAGTCAAATAAATCTTCGTATTGAGTGTTTTCCATCGTTAAATTAAAAGTAACATCTTTAATTCTTGATTTAAAAACTCTTTTAAGCTTTGAAGAACTTTCAACGTTTTTGAATTGAAATTTTTACTTTTTATTTAATGCTCGAATATTTAACTGAAATGCCTAAAAATACTAATAGGAATAGCAAGTTATTACAGAGCTTTTTGTTGTAAATTTTTTAATCATTTTTCCATTTTTTGTTAACAATATTATTATTAAAGGTGAGTTTCCACTCATCCGTTTCTTCACGGGAACGGGAAAGAAAAGGAAAAAAAATTACGTCGGCATGCGTAGTACAAGTTTTAACTTGTCCGAAGGAAAACATGTTCGTGTGATTATTTTTACCTTTTCTATCCCGTTCCCATAGAAAAATGGATGAATGGAAACTCACCTCAACATATTATTAACAATCATTCATACGTTTTGTGTTGCTATGGAAATTTTAACATCTCAGTAATTGATTGAAAAAAACATAAGTTATCCTGATATGTATTATATGTTAGGCCTAACAAAAAATATATGAAGTTAAAACAACATGGTTAACCTATAGGTTAACCATGTTGTTTTATCTTCATATATTTTTAAAATATTACTTTTGTTTGTTGGAAAACACATTTCTAAATCTAACAAGTATGTTGACGTGTATACCGTCAATTTGTTAATTCGGTTTATTAAAAAACCGTGTAAAAATTCTTTATACCGTTTTTTAATAAAACGGTGTAAAGAATTTTTTGGCGCACTAAAATTCTTACAAGCGTTTCTCAAAGACGTTTGTTCAGACATTATTGATGGTAAAAAATTCTTTATATCATCTTCGTTCTTAAAAGCCTGACTAGCTTTTCACATTCTAAAATTACTTGTTTGATGATTACATAAAAAGTATATGTTTGATGTTTGTGACCTACATAAAAAGTATATGTCAAGATTATTTAAAAAAGTCGTTAAATAGCAGCAATTATACGTCTTAACTATGTTAACTAATACGTTTTAATTATGTTAACTATGTTATATTATAATTTTTCAAATTTATATAGATAGCTTTACTTTGACACGTTATAGTTATGTAATAGAAAACTCTTTCATAAAATGATGATAATTAAAAGGTTTTGGAAGAGTTTTAAAAAAACACGATTTTGTGAATTAAGTTAAATTTTTTGACGACCTTTTCCAGTTGAAAGTTTTGCACTTTTCCCGTAAAAAGTTAAGCATTTTTTCGTTTAAATATCTATGCAATTTTGTAACATTTTTATATAAAAAGAATGTTACCTGAAAGATTACAAACAAATAATCAAAACTGAAATAGTATTTTGCAACTATCTAACTTTTTTTAAATTTTATCAAATTGATGCACCGTGTAAACATAAAGTCTCTAAAAGCATAGTCTCACTTTTCCTGGTGTCAAGCTTTTTCTGGTGTCTCGCTTTGCCTTCGTATGTTGCAAAGTTAAACAAATAAATAATAAAAAGACTTTAAACGTTATATTTGCTAATGTGAGCTAAAGTTATGGTCGATAAAACTTTATTCATTTTGATCGAAATTTTCATATTTTATGCTTAAAATTTAAATCCTTAAAGTGGCTTCACAGGAAATAAAATAAAAAAAAAAAGTAAAATGGTGTAAAATCAAAAAAAAATAAAAAAAAATTGAAAAATATGATTTTTGAGAATTTTAACAATGCTGAAAATGATAGTATAATTATCTTTTAATAATTTTAATTTTTTAAGCAACTATTTTGCATTTTGCAGATATGATATAAGGTAGCTTCCTTAGCAACGCCTATAGCAACGGAAAAAAGCAGTATGAAAACTTTTGTTTAACCACTGTTTTGGTATGTTTTCGTGTTCTGCAATAATAAAAGATTTAGTTTAGAGGCTAACTATGTTCAGTTTTAAAAATAAAACCGTTTTACTTATTGAAATTGCATCATTTCACGATCATTTGATTACTTCTTGTGACAAAACCATTATACTAACACAAGTTGTGTTGATACAATGTTTACTTGAAATATTTTTTCAGGTTAATTAATTAAATATATAATGGGTAATTGTAAGAATACTTTTTAGATCTAAGAAGAGAAAATTTAGTAGTAATAAGTACACCAAATGTATTAAAGATACGAATGTAACTGGTAACTTGTCTGAAAATGTTTTATGTATCGGTTCTAAAAAGTTAAAGTTTGATATCAAAGATACAAATAACGCTAGCAAAAATGATTATTTTCTTCTTGTTAATTTTATTTTTATCAAACAGTTTTTTGATTTGGTTAGTGCATGTCCTGATTGTAAAAGTAAAGTTAACATCACAGATGATTATTCTAGCAGAATGGGTTTCTCCCATAAATTTATTTTAACATGTACAAATGCTCAGTGTTCTTTTACATACAGTAATTTTACTTCAAGCATGGTTAAAAATGATAAAAAAGGTAGAAACATGTTTGATGTTAACCTGAAAATGGTAATTGGATTCCGTGAAATTGGAAGAGGGCACCAACCAATGGTTAATTTTTCACGACTTATGAACATGCCATGTTTAACTGTATATGCTTTTGACAATATAAGTAAAACCGTTAAAGAAGCGTACAAAGTTGCTTCAGAACAATCAATGAATGAGGCTGCTCTTAATGCTAAGCAAGAGTCAAAAAAAAACTTAACACTGGAAAAGCACTTGTCTAAGTTGCTATTGATGGTTCTTGGCAAACACAAGGCCATTCTTCATTAAATGGCGTTGTTACAGCCATATGTGGAGGAAAATGTTTAGATACACAAGTACTGAGTAAATATTGTAGAGGTTGTCAAATTTGGGCAGAAAATGACAACCAAAAAAAAAAAAAAGATAAGAGTTGATAGGAATTAGAAAAGGTTGGATTGATAAAGATCAAGAACAATTATCAAGATATAAGGTAAATAAGTAAATAAAGTTTTTAAAACTATTTTTACTTATTTGCCTTTTATCTAAAAATGAAAGTTTTAAAATAGTTTATAAACTTAAAATACAATATCTCAACATTAAAAAATGCTTAGACCTTCAAATTTTCCCCAATTGTCTAATACATATATATGTAGAGAATGAACTAGAATCTTGATAATTAAATGAATATTTATCCGATTGCTAAGTCTTTTTTGAACCTTACCCCCTAAAAATTAGTAGACTTTCAGTTTTTAGGGACTTAAAAGAAATATTTTTGTTTGTATATATTGATCTTAGTTCATCCTCTACCTCATATATAAGATAATAATATTGTAAAGTAGCGAATTGTTTTATTTAGCCATTCTGGTTTAATCGTGTTTTGAAAAATAAATTCAATTTTGAATTTATTTTTCAGAGCCAACAAATTGTTTTTTGTATAGCATTTCTCTTTTTGATTTCAAATATGCAACTCAATTTTCACCATCACGTCAAGTGGTAAAGATATTTGGGTTCAAATCATTAGCATTTGGGGTAAAATCCCTAATATTGTCAAAAAAAATTATTCTAAAGTATGTCAACCTGGATCTCAAAAGAAGCGTATTTTCATAGAGGTTTCTTAAAATGTTATTTGTTTGTAATAAAAATAAATGCTTCTTGTTTGATTGCTGAGAATCATCTTGTTAAAATTTTTTTAAGAGTCTTTAGCGTTTGTTTTACATTTTTTTGTCAATAAATTTTAAGAAAAAATATTTATGTTTTCTAAAATCTCTATGAAAATACGCTTCTTTTGAGACTCAGGTTGACATATTTTGAATAACTTTTTTTTCGACAATATTAGGAACTTTATCCCAAATACTAAAGATTTGAACCCAAATATCTTAACAACTTGACGTGATGGTGAAAAATGAATTGCATATTTGAAATCAAAATGAGAAATGCTGTACAAAAAACAAATTGTTTGCTCGGCACCAGGAAAAAATTTTTTTTTGTTGACCTGTGTAATCTTTCAAGATGGTCTAAGAATATGATTTTAAAGACTCTATTAAGATGGTTTTAGAGATCCGGAATTTCCAGTGATAATTACTAAGATTATTTTAATGTACTATATTAAATTTATTAGATTTTTACATGAAAAAAAAAAGAAGAGAACTTTAGCAAATTTGGATTACTTTTATGCAAACGAAGAAAAATGTTTTCATTCGATAAAAGAGGCGGGGATTATTTTTTATACAAACTTAATTAGTTTTTCAGTATTTTATCTATTTTTGTGTTTAACAGATTTATTAAAAGACTTTATAATCAATATTAATTATGCAATATTATTTGCATGTTTTTTTTAAAGGTCCTAATCTTAACTAAGATCGTTTTTTTAAATATAGAGATAACATGTTTTTAATATCAAATATTTGCTACAAATATCTTATCAGCTTGTTATTACTCAAAATAAATAAAAATTCATTACAATAAAATAACTAATACTGATTTTCATTAGAATTTTTTTATTATCCTCCTCCGACAAATTGCTATTTATGGGCCACATACCAAGATCCGCAAAGTTCAGCTCACTAAAAAGAAACATAACCCGCTTAGAGTTAGAAAGGCAATATAAAGAAATCCAGACAGACCTGTCATTTAAGAAACACATCAACTTAGAAACCTCAACCCTCCATTACAAGTTCGAAAATTTCACTGTGGATTTTTTTTCCCAGTTTTAAAATTAATTTTAATATTACCTTGAAATTTCTTAAGAGACAAAAAAAAAAATGATTTTAAAAAAACAACAAAAACTGATTTTCATTTGATATTTACAGCCGGTCTAGACAAATGTCTATTTTGCTAAAAAGTTAATAAATGCCGGTTTATATATAACAAACATGGAAACAATTTTTTAAAACCAAACAATTCAACTTAAAGTAATTTTAAGCAATAAATATTAAGAGGGGATCGTTAAAACTTTTCAAAGATCAAAAAACTTGATCTAAAATATGAAACCTGAGATAGTTGCATAAAAGATTTTATGATATTCAAGTTAAACTATGAGTGGTGTCTCTGAGGATTATGAATGATCGTAGTTTTACACAAAGCGATTACGAAAAATCTTTACATAGCATTACAAGAGGAAGATAACTTTGATATAAATTATTATCCTCTTGTAAAAAATAAAAGATCTTTAATATAAAACAAAAATATGGGGAAAATGTCGACTATAGGGGTATCACTCTAAATGTCTACTTTAGGGGTATCACCCTATATTGCCGTTTTAGTTAAAAAAGTTGAGATCCACAGGATAATTGCTAAGAAATGTTTACTGAGAATATGAGTCTATATCTCTCTGTCTATATAATCATATATAAATCTTAAACGCTACTTATCTATATACACATATATAAACTGCAAACCTTACACCCGTATATGTATTAAAAATAAATTCTTACAATCAGAGAATGAGTTGGTGCTTGACACCGGAGATGCCGCTCCAACGTCAATATAATTGACCGACCTTCCTGAACCAAGAACTGTAATATTGTGATAGTAGCTTACGTCCATTTTAATCGTGTCTGAAGAGGCTATTAGGAATATAAAGTGATATAGGCCTAAAGGCAAATATAAACTTCTCATAAAAAGTCTTTCTGATGTTTTGATTAAGTCAAATTTATGCAATTCTTCATCTAAACTTTTTTCTGCGTTTGTAAAAGGATCACTATAAACCGATCCGGCTTTTGAGATGAGTAACTGACAAATCACTGATTCGTTTGTTTCTTTACTTTCCCATTTTATCAAAACATTCATCTTTATTTTATTTAAGAATTTTTGCACATTTTTACCATTCGCATTTTAAATGTTTATAAAAAAAAATTGATTTAAAAAACCATCTCTTAACGTCGATTTTTTAACAAAAATCATTCAATTTTTTTTTTTATCATTTCAAATACAAAAAAATCAGCAAAATAAAACGTTTTTCTATTAAGTCCATAAATAATTTAACTTACATTATATGACTTCACAGCGTTATTTATTTAGTATATTTTAACAACTTAGAGTTATTAAATAACAACAAAAAAAAATTAATTAAAAACACAAGTGAACTTTGATAGATTAAAAACAACAAATAAAACTGATTGTACTTATGGGAACAATTAAATATTAAGAGAAAAAGTATTTGCAATAAAAATTTTAGTTGGTATTAATTGCAATACAAACAAATAAAAAAACCAAACAACATCAAGCAAACAGCGTGTCACGAACCTTTTTTGAATACGATTTCGATTCGAAACTCGTCCTATGTAATCCAGACTATATATATAAGAAAGACGCTTAGATATCTTCGATTAACTAATTTATATGCATTTATCAGGTTGGTATAACCGGTTTTACTATTTCCTTTCTTTTTTTATAAAAATTAATTAGACTTTCATATAATTCGCTTTCAAGTTCTTCTTCATAAAGCATACAATCGATATACTCTAGGAGATTTTCTAAAGTGCTCAAAAAGTTATCACTTTTATTATTAAAATTAAACGCTCCAGAAAAAGAAATTATGCTGAAAGATTTATCATCAAATTTTGAGTTTTTATGTGTTTGCGGTTTTACAGCTATTTTATTGTCTTTTATGGTGTTTTCTAAGACTTTTGGATCACTTGAATAGTTACCCAAAGTATTTTTCATGTTACAAGTGAATGTATTAAATGGTGCAGTAACTGCTTCCAATTTAGAGGCTGCGCTATTGACATTTTCAGAGTTTTTACAACTTGTATTGCCTTCAATGCATTTTAAGGGTAGAAAGTTACGAATTCGGCGGGAAACAAACTCCAACAAATCGTATTTGTTTTTTTTCTCACGCAACTCCTTCTGAACAGACGAGAATGCATCAAGGATAATTGATATAAATACTTTTATTAGTATAAAGAACACAACAAATCCATAAGACATAATAAATATTGGACCATAAATATATTCAGCATTGATAACTGTTCGATATCGAAAATTTCCCAAGATAATATTTATCAATGAAAAACTCGAGTTTAACAACGAAGAGAAAGTTTTCAACTTAGTAACAAAGATCAAATAAGAAAACTGTAAGTTAGCGAAAAAAAATATCGAAAAAGGTATAGAAAAATAGAGCAACGATTTACTTGCATACCACAGAGTTCGTATTAGTAACGACATTCTTTTATTGAAACGCAGCAATTTTAGAAATTTCAGTACAATGACGCTAGAAACGGTGGCAATCACGTTTCCGTAAATTGCATCATAATATGCAGCATCACTAAAGTTTACGTAAGTGTCTATATGTTCAAAGTATTGTTTTTTTGCCTCATTAACTAGGATGTATCGGATTATATAAAAAACCACTGCTAAGAATACCAAGCTAAAGCAAAATAGGTCAAGCCAATTTCTCCAATCTTTAAAATAAACCCATTTTAATAAAGTTATCTTCTTTATTTCTATACACAAATAACTAATCGTAAAAATCACAAACGAAAATTCACATGCTCCTATGAAAATAAAAAATCCAGACGTATAATTATCTAGACGAGTTGCTTGAAAGTTCGACGACGTAAAAACTCCACCGGTGGTGGTCAATTCAAATATCATTTCTATTATTGCATAAAAATTTTCTTGAGTGTTATATACCGTAAATTGAACAATTGCAGCTCGGGTCAATTCATCAAGCCAAGTATTATTGCGAAGATAGCTAAAAATATTAGATGCTACATAACTACTGTTTTGAATTACTACAAAGTATCCTCCGTTGGAATAGGTAGCAAAACGACCTGACGTTTTATAACTACCAAACTTTGCATAATTATGGTATTGCCAATAATTTGGATAATAGGCTGATTTATTTTGAGGACATAGTTTCCAGCCTTCACAGTATTGCGGAGTCTTATCTTCAAATTCACTAGTGTAAGGGTAACTGCACTTTAAATCTTTAAAATAGGAACGAACAGAATCCAAGCAAGTAGCTAAAAAAAAAATTTTGCGATCGGTTATTGCAACTACTAAACTTGAAACAAAAAAACAAAAAAAATTAGTAAAAAAAAAAAAATCAACATCTCTTTGTACGTAGCTGATGAATCCGAGCCGAACCCATTAGCCAAGTTACTTTGTTTAAAATAAAACCTTCTTTTTCTCCATACAAACCACGAGCAAAGGTATTACGAGCCCATACCCAGAACTCCGTAATTGAATCAATCTATATATATATATATATATATATATATATATATATATATATATATATATATATATATATATATATATATATATATATATATATATATATATATATATATATATATATATATATATATATATGTATGCAGATATATGCACTAATAAATATTAAAGTATATTATTGCAATGAGAAATAGCACTGCAGCGCTGTTTTATTAATTAATTTATTTTTTTATTAACCTTCAATTGAAATATACTAGGGTAGAGCGGGGCTAGTTGAGCATGGGGGCAAGTTGGGCAACTAAAATATCTCAAAAAGTAAAATATCAAAAATCCCCGGTTCAGTAACATGCACGGACAATTTTTCGATTTTAGACCAAAAAAGTAAAAAAATTTTTTTTTGCTATTTTCTCTTAGATGCTTAAAAATCAATTATCTGGAATCACTTAAGTGTTTATATTTTAACCATTTATTTGGCTATTGATTATACTTATCCTTTTTTCCTCAAGTCTTATAGTTCTTTTTATAACCTAACTGATGCGTCGCCTTGTCTAGTTGGGGTAAGTTGAACAGATTTAACAACGATTAATAAAGCGGCTATATCAGACGCGAAGATAAAATTTCGTTTGGGAAACATTTTAAGGTCCATTCACACTTTTAAATTAATCATTATAAAATACTTATAACAATTATAAGGTAATATCTTAAACCTTTTTTTTTTTAATATGTTATTATGATTTAAAATTATTTGTTTTTTCAATATTTTTAAAATATTTTTACTTCAATATTACTTGGTTAATAAAAGTTGAAAGGTTCTTGAATAAATTTTTTAAATTAAGCTTGCTTACTATGTTTATTATGATAATAATATTATGATAGTGTGCTTATTTATAAAATATATAACCAATTTAAAGTTTATATAATCCAAACATATATAAAATATGATATTTCATTTATATTTTGATTATTTATACTATATATAAATAATTTATATATATTATTTAATATTACTATATTTAAATAGAAAACTTTAAATATTGGTATATAACAGTTAGAGAGTGTGTGTGTGTGTATACACACATACTAACACACAAACACACACACACACATACACACTAACAGACACACAAATATATATATATATATATATATATATATATACATATATATATATATATAAATATATATATATATATATATGTATATATATATATATGTATATATATATATATGTATATATATATATATATACATATATATATATATATATAAAAATATATATATGTATATATATATAAATATATAAATATATATATATATATATATATATATATATA
Source organism: Hydra vulgaris (assembly GCF_038396675.1). Classification (NCBI taxonomy): domain Eukaryota; kingdom Metazoa; phylum Cnidaria; class Hydrozoa; order Anthoathecata; family Hydridae; genus Hydra; species Hydra vulgaris. Next base: position 42,221,558 of record NC_088930.1, on the reverse strand, counting down.
TATATATATATATAAATATATATATATATATATATATATATATATATATATATATATATATATATATATATATATATATATATATATATATATATATATATATTATAGGATGCTTAATTATAAAAGAAAAACTTCAAATGGTGCTTTCACAAGCCAGCAGCTTAGTGATGCAGCAAGTTCTATTTTGGAGGGGGAAAAAAGCGTTACTGCAGCTGCTAAAGAATTCGACACCAAGGGAATGACATTAACAAGATACATTTTAAAACTTAACTCTGGTGGTTACCCAATAATTTTTTCCCTAGAGCAAGAAAGCGTCTTAAAAAATTATTTATTGCAAATGGCATATATATTTTACTGCTATACTCCTAAAGATGTTCGTTCTCTTGCCTATGAGTGTGCTCTTCAATTCAAAATCAAAATACCAGATTCTTGGACAGTAAACAAGATGGCTGGTAAAGAGTGGTGACTAGTTTTTAAAAAGAAATTTTTAATTATCTATAAGGAAACCTGAAGAAACTAGCCTTGGTAAGGCAACATTATTTAATGCTGCAAATGTAAAAATGTTTTTCGATAAGTTAGATGAAGTTATGGTAAAGTTAGGATAAGTTATATATACAAAGTACTTCACGAATATGGAACGCTGGCAAAAGAGAAATGTTGGTGCTATGACATCTGGGGAAAGAAGTACTAATGTCACAACGGTAACCGCTGTATCTGCTTCCAGAAATACAGTGCCTCCAATGTTTGTGTTCCCTCGCAAAAATTACAAAGATTATTTTGTTAATAATGGTCCAGTAATGGAAGTGGTAAGTAATGGAAGTGGCTGGATTACAGATATTTAATTGCGGCCGTGGCGCAGTGGATAGAATGCTTGCTTTATAAGCAGGAGATCCAGGTTCGAAACGAGCTCTGGACATATTTTCGCGTCACGGTAAGGAAGGAGGCGTGAACTTCCTGGTTAAATGCACTTCCGCAGTGCTCTGTGACAAGACCATTAGGACTTCTTGGGGCACCTAAAAAAAAAAAAAAGAAAAAAAAAAAAAAAAAAATTCAAAAATTTTATGCAACATATCATTAGGCATGTGAAGCCTTCAAAATGAATATAAAATTTTGTTAATTTTAGACAATCACTACTCTCACTTACATTTTGAAACACTAAACACTAAAGCAAAGGAGAATGGAATAGTTGTCTTTACCACCACACCGCAGCCATAAGCTGCAGCCACTAGATGTGTCAGGGTTTAAACCTTTTAAAAAGTACCTATCAGTTGCACAAGATGCATGGCTGAGAAACAATCCAGGAAAAGCCATAACAATTTATGATATACCAAAAATTGTTTCTGATTCATTGCAATTAGCTATAACATGTACTAACATTACAAAGAGTTTTCAAAAAACTGGTGTATACTTATACTTTTTTATCGTAATTTTTTTGCTGATTATTTTTTACCATCATTTGTCACAGAACGTATAGAACCAGCAAATCTCGTATCTGAGCTACCACACGGAGCTCATTCTGAAGTATGTTAAACATCATCTTCAGGTTAATCTGTCAAAAATAGCATTAATAAAGAGGCAACGTTACTTATTCCTGTAACTCCTAAAGCATTTTCTCCAGAAACTGTGCGACCTTACGCAAAAGCAGCACCACAAAAGATACATTTAACGAGACAAAGAAAAAGGAAAGTTGCTATTCTAACAAAAAAAATTGTCTACCTGTTAATCTCTTTCAAATAATAATAAAGAGCATTGTAATAAAGAGACTCAGTTAATTTTAAAGAAACCAAAAAAAAGTTCTAGCAGAACTTTTTTTTGGTTTCTTTAAAATTAACTTCTTTCTTCAAAAAAACAAAAAACAAAAAAACAACAACAACAAATAGTTGTCACAGAAATACATTCATTTTTTTATTGCTCAATTTACCCCACACAATTGCTACACTGCTGGGGTGGGTTGAGCAGCCTAATAAACTTTAGACTATATTATCTAAAACAAATCGAAATTTTTGTCTTAATCATTTTTTAGCACATCAAATTATCTTTCTAATAGTGAAAAAATTATATTAATCCAATGTACCGTTCAAGAGATCTTTTAGATTTAGTAAAAATTGCCCAAATAGCCCTGCCCTACTCTAATAAACTTTTATGTACTATTAGTATTATGGAATATTCCAAAGCAAAAAAATCAGCAACCTAATATGGTAATTTCGGTACAATAATGCGGAAATTTCAACATATTAAAAAATGAATTGATAAATTTAAAATGACATAAACAATTATACTGCCGTCACAAACATAATAAGTTTATATTCACATTTTAAAAATCGAGAAAATAAAGTTTTTGTGTTGTTTGTTATCAAAACATTTTTTAAACACTTTTTTAAATAAAATTATAATTTTGCACTTTTTAATTAAAATTATAATTTCAACATTTAAAATTATGATTTTTAACACTTTTTTAATTAAAACTATAATTTTATAATTTAAAGCATCATAATTAAGAAAATGATTTTAAAACACCTTCAACATTTTATGTTTTTAAAAAACGTATTAACTGTTTATAAAATAAGACAAAAACTAGGTATATCAAAAATATGTGTGCTTAAATAAAAAATATGGATATATTCTGTTTGCAATGTTTTAGTCAAAGTAGGGGATAATGGGGCACCATGATACATGTTTGGTTTTTGTTTTGTAACTACTTTTTTAAACACATTTTTTTTAGCGATTAGTGCAAATTGTAGATAAACATTATACCTTCAAAATTAAATTCTTAAATTACCAAAATAAAAGAGGTCGAATTTGTAAAAACTTATTGAGTAAAAGTCGAATTTTGTATCAAGGTACTCCACCCATGGGGTACCTTGATACAGTCTATGGGGCACCAGAAACAGGATAACAAAAAAATTATAAAATGTAGGCAAACAATACAAAAAATTATATAAAAAAAAGAAACAACATTTCCTGAAGACTCATTATAAATTTTTAAAACTAAGAATAAGAATCATAATCATCACTTAATAAATCATTTTCGGAAACAAAATTTTTATTTTTATTTTTCTGATAAGAGTTGTTTCTTTATCTTCCTTTTCTTTTCTTTACTTCAGTACATTTTGTGTTGGTGCATCTGTTGCTATTATACTTCTAGCTTTCTCACCAGGTTTTCTTTCAGTGGCCTTCAGAAATCCTTTAAACTGAGAAGGGCTTTAAAAAGTTAATAATTTCAGAATCATTGTCTTGACTTGTACATGACTCGGAACTGAAAAATCGCTTCTAAAGCTTTTCTGGTGAGAGTAACAAGTTATTGGTATTCAGAGTTTTTCCAGTATTTGTTTGATATGTATTTGGATTGTTTCTATCAATAACAACACTACATAAAAATCTGCTTCTGAATATACATTCTTATCAAAAGGAAATATTCCACTTCTCCTAAATCCACTTTGAATGTTTGTGATAAAAAATTTTTTATATGCGATGTTAACACAAGATGCAACTTTGTAGATAGTGATTCTCCAGGGATGATTTAGAACACTCACAGTGACACATCAGGATAACTTAGAAGCCAAGATTTTACTATGTCATTAAAATAAACTTTAAATGGAGCAAATACAGAAACGTCTAGGGGCTGCACTTTGTGACTATGTGGTAGTATAGTAAGATTAGTAACACTGATACATTTAGCAGGATCAAGAGCTTTTTTAAGTGGCTCTCATGATTATCAAATATAAGTAGAGATGGATTTTTCTTTGACGAAAATTTTTTGATATAAAATGTTGAATTACTTCTACAAATAACTCTGTATTCATCCATCCAGTTGGATTTGTAAGAGATCCAAATGGTGCCTTATAAGGTAAATATTGCTTATAGATCTTAAATTTACAACATATGTCCATAATATATTTGAGGGCAGGTGACAATTTACTGCTTCAAAAGATTTTTTTGCTCTTTAGTAAATACTCTTCTTGTAAAAAAATTGGGTTTCATAGTAATGATTTCTCCTTCTTTTATTCCTTTTTTCTTTTTTACATAATACTGTATACATAAAAACACACATTTAGAATTTGCTTTTAGTCACAAACTTATACAAGTTTTATTTACTAAGTTGGACAAATACTTATTGGTGCAGAATACATGAACATAAATTACCAGCAAAAGGTGCTGTGATTAAGATCAACTTTTTCTGCAGCATTTGATGAACACCCTCTTTTTAAATGTTAAATGAACACCCTCCTGTTTAAACTAAATCAACAGCTACGTTCATTGAACTACTTGAGAAGGTTCCTTTACTAGTTTTTCAATAACAAAAAGGCTTTACAATGTATAAAAATTCATTTTATAATTATTTTATTAAATGTCTTTGCCACACTGAAGAGCTCATGAAATATAGTTTACAAAATAGAAGCACTTTCTGAAGAATACAGTGAATAAAACATCGTAAAATGTTACAACTCCAAAAATTTTAAAATTACTTTGCAACAAATTTGAACCTCTTCCAATATTATTGACATATTTTGATTCGAATTATATGTTAAACAATACATCTAGTAGTAACTGATTACAACTCAAAAGGATTTTTCATAATACTTTTATATTGCTGTATAATTGCTTTGTTTCATGGTGCCCCATGTGTCATGGTGCCCCACTCTCCCCTAACCATATTTTAGTGACCTTTTTTTTATTACATTTAAGAAATCTTGTTTACACAAAATAAAAATATAATTGTCAGTTTCTTCTAAATAATTAATAAAAGGTTTTTAAAATTAATTGAGCACTTTTAAGTTTTTGCAGAACTTTAACTTTTTTTTAGGAATTCATTTTTTTTTATTATATCAGATTTTTTATTGCTTTTGATACCAATATCTTGCAAGATTTGCATTTGCTTTGGAAAACCTCCTTTCATTAGTTCCTTCGAAAAATCTAATTTTTTGAAGTTCAATTCTGGTGATTGTTGTAGTCATTTTTGAAAAACCAGACTTTGACTTTCACGTCAATCTTTTGACTCTCACGTCAACCTTTTGACTCTCACGTCAATCATTCCTCTCACAACTTTTAATTGCTTCATATCATGTAATTGATTTTCTGGTAAACATAAAAGTTTCTATAATCGCAGTCTTTAACAATAAAATTTTAGAAGTTTACTTAACTACAGCTTTAAAATCTTCAAAATTATAAAGAATTCTTTTCTTTTTCGTTGCTTATTTAAAAGTATGGTAAATATAAATCCTAAGACATGTAGGTATAACCAAACTAAAAATTAATACTTTGATTTCCTTGATTTTAGATTCTACAGATTTAATTGTTAATATTTGTAATCACTGTAACTAGAGTGAGCCAGTGAGTGTGGTATTAATACACTATGACAGCCTATTTTCTTGATTGCTGTTTGTTAAGGGTACCTGGGCACATGCCCGTTGGTTACTGCCCTGGTAGTATTATTAAATAACAGGTAACTGTTCATCAATTTTTAACAAATAAATGTTTTTTATAAGCTTGTTTATGTTATTTTTAAACTTTACTTTTGAAATTATTGCAATAACAACATATTTAAATTTTAAATTTATGTAAAAAAGAATTTTTATTCACTGTTTATAATACAACTTTTGTATAAAAAAATATTTTAATGGGTACCTAAGTACCCACCTATTTCATTGACGGGTCAGGGTTAGGGTTAGGGTTAGAAAATGGTTTCATTGACGGGTTAGGGTCAGGGTTAGGATTAGAAAACGCCTGCCGGGTATCAAGAACTCATATTGGGTAATCATGAACTGCTTTAAAAAATATGAAAGATTATTAAAGATAAATAACAAAGAAAAAGGCAGGATTTATTTTGAATGCTGTACTCTTGAGTCCTTAATAAAAAGGGAGGGGGGGCGTTTATTAATTTTTGGAAAATTTTCCCACCCACCCCAAGCTTATTAAGACCCCTCGTTTATTAATTTTTACTTGTTATCAACAAAAACTTTGTATCTACAAACTAAAAAAAAAACCAGTGAAAATCGGCCTTAAAAATTAAAAAATATTTCTTTCAGTCACTGATAAAAACAAAAACTTTTAGTGTAAACAGGTTTCAAAATTGCCAACCTAGTAAATCTCGATTTGTTGAAAACGAGCTTTTGGTTTATTTCTTACCAAAGTTTAAAACATATCAGCATATTAAATCATATTGAAGCTATAATAAAATTAAATAGTTTAATGCGTATTTTGTAAAAAATATTAGTTTTGATTTATAAACTAAAATTTTTTATAAAATATGTGTTGATGTGATACCATATTGTGTTGAGAGCGAACAGTAGTTGTTGAGTACCAAATCACCACAAATATTGGTAATTGTCTCTTTTCTCATGTTGGAAAAAAAGTTTCATGATATATAGCCTTATAAAACTTGTATCTTTAAACATATTACATATGCAAACTTGCTAAAACAATGAGATACGCTAAAATGGATTGTCTCAATCCATTCTAGCATACCTTCAGTAAATTGATCAAAGAAAAATTTTGAAAAAATTGGACAATTGTGCTACCCATTGCCTAAGTAAAACTGTAAATCAAACTTTAGCTAAGTTCATGATTTCTCATTTCTGTTTAAATAAAAATTTATATGCTTATAAACTCATAAGCTGTTTATAAAATATTTATTTACATAACATCAAAAGTTTGAAAGATAAAACTAAAACGCAAAACTCATAGAAAACTTCAAGAGGAAAAAAATATTTAAATTTTTTTTTTTTTAAATAGTAAACTATAATATAGAATAATTTTTTTTTTTTTAATGTTGTTCTCCTCCCCAAGGGCAAGATAGCCACTACACCCAAGGAGGCTACCTGAATAATAAACCTCCTAACCCTTTAACTCTGAAACATGAAAAAAAAGAACAAGGCTGATGTGCTGAGAAACTAGTTGAGAGTGATACTACCAGAGATGTGGTGAGGATTGAACTGTTGTACAATTCTTTTTCCTTTTTTAGAATTTTTTTGCAATAGCATACTGTTAGAACAGCGTCACAAAATTTTACTATTTTGAATTCTGGGATTGATATTCAGATAAACAAACGGTTCATATATGCATATATTTCTTACTATAAGAAAGCCATTATTACTGAAAATGAACTATTTGCTCAAATACCATATACTAATCAGGCATCTAATTATGGAAATAGGTTTCAGGCTAGGTGGTTTCGTATAACAACTTCAGATTGCAAGAGTATAACAATCAAAGGCAGAATATTATATAGTAAAGAATTTTCTTTGCAAACAGTGTTATAATAATTTAAAAAATAAACTTTGGTCTCCTAAAAATGCAAAACTGTTGATATGATATATGAGCTTAAAACAAGAGTCAATAACAATTACAAAATATGAAGTGTTAACAAATACAAAAATTGTTACTAGTGATATTTTAATACACCAAAATTATCCTCATCTGTGTACAATTCCTGATGGAATTTACTTATGATCTTATTAATACCATCATAGGAATAATAGAAGTTAAATACTTAAAATTTTAAAAAAATTGTAGTTTTAATGAAATCTTGCAAAATAATGAACTTTTGAAACATAAAGAATCAATATTTTATTATTAATGTTAAAAAATTATTTTTATGTCACACTTATTTATACTATCAAATACAGTTGCAACTTTTATTAACGAAGCTAATTTTTGTGACTTTGTTTTGGATGCTGTTTTAGTTCAAAATATAACTACTGTTGTATGCTTAATACAAAGAAGGAGGGGAGGGGGACACGCAAAAACTATCTAATTCTAGTGTGGCTTGCAGTCAAATGCGCATTTTTTTATTCTCAAAAGAATTAAATTCTGCTTGTATACTAGTTTGATTTTATGGTGAGGAATAAAACTAAAGCTAGTTTTCGACAAATTAAGATATTTTTTTTATTCTTATCGGTGATTGATAATAAACTTTTATTAACTCTTTTTTTAAGTTTGGCATGAATATTTAAAGAGTATTGTAACTGGTGTTTGATCATTCTTTTCTAAACAACAACTCCCAAATTTTGCTAATGATAATTCCATGATAATGATGTCTGTAAGCAAAGTAAAGATTTTATTATGGTGATTTTCAACGGTAATGGCAGTACTTTAGTTCTATTGGTGCAAAGGGTTAATGCATCTTTTGTTTGTGAGTAAGCTACTCCTGATTTTATATTTTAAATTCGGAGAATTTTTTTCTTGATAACATTTAGAAAAAATAATAGCGAGTCCGTCAGACAGCTATACAAACCTTTCCTGATGTGTAATCTTTCTATATTGAGAGAATTAGTTATTGCATTAGTAATGCATTTAACAGCAGATCTACTTAAAGGTATTTCTTCAAGACTCTTCCATTAAGACCATTATTACTTTAACTATTATAGTCCCAAAAAAAATAGAGCTTGGTTGTTAGGTTGCTAGTAACTTTAGCACAGTTTACTACTGCCACTATCTGAGAGTCATTTAAAAGATTTTATAGTGTTTCAGAAATCATTTTAGAATTACTTTCTTTACACCTTTAACTTCTCTGGACCTCCAATCTATCATTAAGTTATTATGTATAATAACAGCAATCATTTTAAATCGATTGAACTGCATTAGCTGTAGAAAAGTTAGAGTTCTATCAATTTTTCCTTAAATTGAGTTTGTCTAGATTTCCATTTGACTTAGAAATTCTTTTTATTAGACATAGTGCTGACTATTCTTTGTAGAAATGCATAACTTACTGTTTTGCTATAACTTCCGGTCTTGCTATAACTTCAATTGGAACTTTATCACAATCAGTTTTCATTTTATCACCCACTTCAGAAGCTGTTGTTGAAATTTAAATGCTCCTAATTGCGCAAAAGCAACCTTGAATGTTTAAAAGTCTCAATATACAATCTAGATTGTCTAAAATGAGAAAACTTCTTCCTTAAAATTTCTTTAACTAGCTGTCCAATAAGCTAGTGGTAACGGCTGTGGTTTTTCACTGCTTTGAGCACATGACGATAATTTGTCCCTGTTTTTCCATTGTCAATTGCTCAAATAGACAAATTATCATTTCAAAAAAAAAATTGTTATTTTGAATGTTTTGTTATTTATTAAAAAAAAAAATTCAATTCAAAATTACAACAATACAAAAAACAACATTAACATTAAAATGAATAAAGAACAGAATAAAACATTTTTTTAATGAACAAAGAACAGGAAGTTCTTCAATTCACTTCATTGCACAGTGTATCGCTTCATACAAGCTAGGTGGACAAAAATATTTTGTTTTGTAATTTCATTCCTAAGAATGTATTTAACAATATTTTGGTGTTTTATTGATTAGTTATGCAGTAGGGTAGCCTGGGGGAGGCAGGGGGTCAATTACCCTGCACGTTTAAGCTTATAGGGGTGCCAAAAAGTCAATTTTACTATAAAAAGTATTTATTTTTATTTTTATTTTATTGTAAAAAAGGCGATATTTTAATTACTTTTAAGCTTTTAAAAGTTTTTGTCTTGAAAAAGATAATTAAGTAATAAAAAAAAATACTAAATTTCAACACATAAATAATGTAATAAAATTTTGCCTAAAGTAAAAATATACTCACTACAAATATACAAAATATAAAAATATACTCACTACACTACGTAAAACAAAAAATATTTTATTAATAATTAATTATTAACGGATGAATCATTGTTATTTTCACTACCCGATGAATCGGACTCTAAATAATCTTCATCGTCACACATATTTCTATTTTCAACAAGCTGTGGTGGTATTATAGGTGAGATAACTAAATTCAAAACTTCCAACGGTAGTTTACCAGTTTCCTTACTTGACAATTCTCTATTTGAGTTGATGACAAGATCTGATGTTACCAAAAGCATATTGAGCAAATCTATATTTGTGCAAATACGTGAATTTTTTCTTGTATGGTGTTGGCAGAATCGACGAAAATCTTTATTGCGAGCATCTTGAGACTTATTGGAAATAAGTCTCAAGATGCCCACAATAAAGATTTATAATTGTCTTATTGCGGGCATCTTGAAACTTATTTCCAATAAGACAACTATAATAATAAATTATTAAAGTTATCTTATTTCCAATAAGACAACTATAATAATTGTCCAATATAACACAACTATAAATATTTACAATATTTATAGTTGTCTTATTGGAAAAAGGGATGTTTTTATAACTTCCGTGCTATGTACAAGTATTTTGTGCACAGTAACAGACATATAGTACCACAGATACAGATTAATATAAAGAGTTTTGGTTTCAGAACAAAGCTTTTCAAATTCATAATAGTTAATATCATAGCCATAGGAAAGTGTTATTAATAAAATACTGAAATTTTTAATGAGATTGATGTCTAAACCTGTAATCTTGCCACTCAACTCTGGCTTCATAAAAAACCTTCAAGCTGTGTTCCCATCATTTGTATTCCCAAATCCAGGTTTTGGTTTATCTACAATAAGGCCCATATGCTTTTTAAATTTTTGTTTAATTTCTTCTGAACGTTTTTAGACACTAGATTTATCTTCATTGCTTCTACCTTGCCACTTTTTTATATCCAAACGATAGCTAATAAGTAGCTGCACTCAAAAAAACGAATCCACACATGCAAAGTAGACAGACCAAAACCATAATGTTCTTTTTTAACAACTAAGTCTTTTAGCTCACCGTTCATCATTTTAGGAGTCGCACCACATATGTAACATTTTTGTTGGAAACTTGTGTCAGTCAAGGCATTGCAAACTTTTTCATCTATCATTGATAGTATTAGGTCGTGTTTAACAGTAATTTGAGATTCCTTGAGTCTTATAGATGTTGGAACAAGTTGAGAAACTTCTTTTAAAACTTGGCTAGTTTCTGTTGTAGTTAAAAGATTTTGTTTCTTTTGAAAAAAATAATTTTAATTGGTCGGCAATAAAGCATGGATGAAGGTCGTAGATTTTGCCAAATAATACTTTGACCGTCACTCAGTCTCAACGGAACAAATGAAAATACAAACAGAAACTCATCAGTAGCATCAGAGTTTTTAAATTTCTGTTTATATGTGCTGTGACAGGAGCTCCCATCACATCCCCATTTGCTAATGTGAATGGCATAGCAAAAGTAATACTTTTAAGAACTTCGCGTTGGACTTCAATTAGGCGTTCAGTAGTTTTATCAAGTATAGCTTGTAGGCTAATTTCGGCACGTGTTTCTGTAACAGAAATATGTTCATCTAATGGATAACATAACTTTTTCGACTTGCATAGACTATAATAAGATAGAAATATTATATGCCCTGCCTTTAAAGAGCACTTTCTCGTCTGTTTATAAGAATGATTTGTACATTTAGAGTCAATGTAATAAGCTAATGCCTTATCACGATTTAACTGCCTACCACTACAAATGAGGTCTTTTGATTTATTCTGATGATTCCAGACTTTTTCTGATTAAAATGGCTTGGTTTCTGTGCCCCAACACACGGTATGCTACTTCTGCAGCTGTGGTCAACTCAGTTGCTCTTTGCGATTTTACTAAGTTTTCAACTTTTTTCAACAAATTCTTTTTTGATTGTCCTTGAATTTCTCCAGATGATGAAAAAGTACATTGCTGGTATATACTTACTTTAAATTCTACATTTGCCCCCTCTAAACAAATTTTATTTTTGTTTAAAAAATGGTCCATCATCATATGTGCTGCAGACCATTTTATTGCGAATTTTGAAGCCATACATGAAATTTTTAACTGCAAAGACCTCTCAGAATCTCTAGTCACATCAGTTACATCAGTAACACGAAATCTTTGCAAAATAAAATCCAATAAATGAGAATTTCTTCTTGATTATGTCTTCGCCATTATTCAAATAACTCCATTTTTGAAAAAGACTGCACATGATCTAAATGAAATTTAATAACAAAAAATTGTGGATTTATGTGGTGAAAATTTTTTATTTGTTGTACACCTTAGGACTTAAGCTATACACTGTTAATAAATTAGCTTTGGATACATGTGAATACAAAAAGTTGTATAAATTTAAAAATTAAAAACCAAAAAATATTTTACAATTTCAACCCAGTTTTTTAAACCATATTTTAACACATATTGCTTAACTTTTAAATAAAATATTTAATGTAATTAAATAGTACTTACCTTCAAAAGTAAAATCCATTGCTGCATTAAAATGATTGCTTTCTTTAATTCTTGTTAAATGTTAATGCAACCATTGTAAATTTTTAATTAATTTTTTTCAAAAATAAAATTACATTTTAAGCTCTTTTAATTGCTTATGACTCATTGCTCTGGAATGTTTTTCATAATTAACACCGCAAGTTATTACTAATGCAGGACTGTTATTGTGAAAATGTGAAAATATTATCAATTAGTCGATTTCTTGATATGACTTTTGTCCACCTAGCTTGTATGAAGCGATACACTGTGCATTGTATTAATAAGTTTTAAGTTTAATAAGTATTAGTGATACTTTTTTTGATCACTATCAACCAAAATGTAATTGCAATTTTGAAACTTATTACAAATTCAGTATGAAACAAATTATTCGGTTGGAAAAACATACTGAAATTCAAATTTTCAATTGTATGATTCTAAATTTTTATTCTATTTAGAAAAATTCTTGACAATTTCCCACAAATTTTTTATCATTTCAAAATTAAATTTTAAGCCCATTGTTCACAAAATATTTTTAAATTAGTAAATAGTGTATATCCATCTGCTCCTTAAAAACTAATAAAAAACTGCAAATAATAAAACCACTGCATAGTTTTAATAGTTGATTAGAAAATGAACAAACATAATATTTTGTGGGTGTAAGGTTTTAGTTTTTTTCTAGGAGTTTTTTTCAATATTTTTATTACTTATTATTGATTATTTATTTGTTATTATTGAAAAAAGTACAAAAAAAAGTCTCAATGAATTCAAACAATTTTTTAAAGAGTCTATTATTACAAGCTTTTCGAACGAAAAACACCATTGCCCAATTTTAATTCTCTAAATTCTCAATTATCTTCTGACTGTCTTGACTTCTAGAAGAATTAAAAAAAACAATTAGTTAAGGAGTTAAGTCAACAAGTAGTAGGGGAGGGAGGGGAGCATTGGGCAGTCGGGAGGTTTCTCACAATCTATTTTAGGCCTTTTTTATTTTCTACCATAGAACTATAGTTTTTTTCTAAATTTATATCATCCCAAATATTCACAAAAGATGAAGAAGAAAAAATTTCAGAATATCTTGTAAACTAAACCATGGAATGTCAAAACTGAAGGCACGCAAATTGGTTTACGAATACGCCACTGCCATTAATAAAAAAATACCAGACAACTGAACAGAGAAGAAACTTGCATCCAATGATTGGCTAAGGGGATTTTTTAAAAGACAACCTCAGCTTTCGATAAGGACACCAGAAGCTACCAGTCTCTCACATGCCGTTTCAATAAGAAAAATGTCGGAGATTTTTTTGAAAATCTCAAAACTGTATATGAACAGCATCGCTTCGGCCCTGAGTCTATGTACAATATAGACAAAACTGGATTATCAACAGTACAACGAACCCAGAAAGTAATTGCTCTCAAAGGCACTAAGCAAGTTGGGCAAGTAACGTCAGCTGAAAGAGGGACACTTGTAACAGTTTGCTGTGGTATTAATGCATTGGGTAACTCAATACCACCCTTTTTCATATTCCCACAGGTTAATTTCAAAACATATATGCTAAATGATGCACCTGTTGGTTCAGATGGAGCAGCACATTCTTCAGGGTGGATGACAGCACCATGTTTTTTAAAATATATACACCATTTTGCAAAACATGCAAAACCAACGTCTTCTTCACCAGTTCTATTGCTGCTGGACAATCACGAGAGCCATATTTCAGTACCAGTTCTCGATTTTTGTAAAGAATCAGGCATTGTTTTAATGACTTTCCCACCTCACTGTAGCCATAAACTGCAACCCCTAGACCTGACTGTCTATGGACCATCAAAACTTATTATAACACTGTTGTAACAGATTGAATGGTAAGCAACCCTGGCAAAACGGTAACAATTTATGAAATCCCAAAATTAGCAGCAAAAACCATCCCACTTGCATTCAAGTTGCAAAATATTCAAACGGGATTTAAAAAACCTGGCATTTGGCCATTTAATTCAAACATTTTCTCTGATGAAGATTTTGTTTGTTCTTGCTTTTCGGAAGAGAATAATGTTGCACCAGAAAAATCGATTTCAGAACAACCTATCATGGAACAGCTTTCAACAGAAGAAAATCTGAGTCTAGAGGATCGTACAAGTTCAAATGTGGAAATGTGATGATGAAATAGAAAATGTTTCCATTTCTGACGAAAACCTTGTTGAAATCGATTCATCGGAAGAAGATTTGATGTAGACGATGTGATTGTTCTGGATAAAAAATCCCAGATCAATAACTTTGTGTTAGTTAAATTTGACACCAAAAAAACTGTTTATCATTATGTTGGAATAGTCGAAGAGGTTAATCACTCCATGGCAACTGTCAAATTCATGAGAGCGAGTAAGATAAGAAATACGTTTATGTTTCCTGACATCGAGGACATAGCCAGCATCCCCCTGGAGGATATAAAGTCAAAATTGCCTACACCAACAACATGGATAAAACGTGGCAGCCTAAAATACAAATTTGACAAGCCTCTTTGGGTCATACCAAATTTAAGATAAGTCTTATTAAGTCCAACATCATGCAGTATTGATTCCAAGTGACATTGTTTAATTTTTTGTAAAGTCTATGATAAGAAAAAATGTTTGTCTTACAAGTTGTATTACAGTTTTTTATAGCAATGCTATATAATACTTAAGCATAGTAGTATATTAAAACAATATTGTGCATATTAAATACAGTGCCCAAACATCCCCACAGGGGTGCCCAAACCTCCCAACCACAGGGAGGTTTGGGCACTTTGGGCATGTGTTAGAAAATCTTTTGTAACTTTGCAAGTAATTATAATACTAAAACTCTTCTTAGCAATAATTACTGCCAAATATGTGTGCTAGATATATTTGAAATAAAATTTTGATTATAATAAAAAATAACAGTTTTATTATCATTTATGTGAAAAGGTGCTCAATGCTCCCCTCTCTTCCCTAAAGTCAAATTAACCCTTGCTAAAATATTAAAAGACTTCTTACCCCTCAAACAACATCAAATGATGTGGGAAGGTTATTTTTTTCAGCTGGAGATACCAAAAATAAGAAACAGACAATGGAGAACCAATAAAAGAGATTTTTTCTATTACCTAGAAAAAATCTCATTACAAAAAATTCACATTATTTAGGCATTATTTTATGACACCACCCTTTCATTATGTTTTTTCTTAGATCTGCTAGTAAGGTAGGATTTTAAAAACATTAATGGGGGTTTACAGACTTTAATAAGGTTTAAATCAACAAACTTTAATGGGGTTTATATCAAGTAAATTGCCCAGCCACTTAGTAAGAACACCAATCCCATTTTCGTGGAGTCTGTTTTGACAGAAATATTTTGACAATTTTAAACCTTGCTTGATGGCAAGTTGTATATTTGTGCATGAAAATATCAAACTTTCTAGTTCAAAATAATTCATGGAAGATTTACAATGGAAGTTACCAATAAGAACAGAAAAAAAAAATATGGTAATGGAATTCCAATAACTGATAAAACCATGTTTAAAAACCAATTTGTAGACATATCAGATTTGGTGTACAATCACTCTCAGGTGATTGTACTCCAAATCTGGTGTACATTGCTGAGTATTTGCTTGAAAGAAAGTGAAACAATTAAAGCACAAGTGTGGAGGCCAATAAAATTGACTATTAAAACAAATTTTCTTTTTTTTTTCAATTTTACTTTTTTTACAGTTCAATCTTTGTGCAGCTTTAAGGCAGCATTTTTGAAGATTAAAGTTTTTGAAAAAACATCTTCAAATTGTGTAGGCACTAACATTCACAAGTAAAGGAAGTTAAGTAAGAATTTGTGAGCTTAAAATCTGTATGTCTTACACAGCCAAACATAGAGTATCATTTTATCAGTTTTTGGAGTGGTGATTCTTGTCCTTTCACAAGATTTCCTTGGATTGATATATCTGATGACTAAATGCACTAAATATTATTGTGAACAGCTGTTTTAGACATTTTTAAACACGCAGCAATCATTGTTCATACAGGCTGTCTTCCAACAAAAGTTGAGTTTTTCACATTTAGCAAGTGATGCTGTAGGTATACTCTACATGAATTACATGCCATTTTAATGTATATAGAGCATATAAGATATTGGTTAACAACTACACAATCATCAATGCAATATGTGATTGCTCAGTAGGTTGCAACTAAGCATAATTGCATTTATAGTAAGTGATAACTAATAATAATATGAAGTGGTCGGATCATTTTGGCTATAACTGTATATATGTTTCAGAAAAGTTCTAGAAGTCACCACAAGTTTCTGCAAAGTTTCAGAAAAGAGATAATTCTGAAAAGTATTAGAACATTCTACAAAGTTTCAAAACATTCTGAAAAATAATAGAATTTTCTGGAAAGTTACAGTTAATATAAAAGCTTTTCAGAAAGGATTTTTTTTTATTTTTTTAAATGAAACAATAAAATTTTGAGTAAGCTATCTTCTGCAAATTAGTGGAACACAAACAAAAAATTTTATATGCTTTTGCAGTGATGTAATCTACCAGTAAAAATACTTAAATATATAGCAAGTTTGACTTTTCTAAAAAAACTCTTAGTATGAAAATTATTAGAGTGGGAAAACTCCAGAAAAGTGAAAGGGAGGATTAATGTTATTTTTAGCAACAATGCAAATTAGTTTAAATTAGATGCAAAAAAAAAAAAAATCTAGAACAAGAAATCAAGACAAAATAGAAAACAACTAAATAAAACAAAAAATCTACCTTGTCAAATTTACTTTTATCAAAAATTGATTCAAGATCTTTAGTGATATAGTAAGCCTGAGGATCTCGACGCCCATACACTATCAACAGGCACAGTCCAACATATATTACAAAAGCAACTATTTCTATGAGGACCTTTATCATTTTGGCTTCCTTAACATGATTCAATCTGGTTTGAGCTATGTAGGAATCCGTTGGAGGTGCAGGTACATTAACTTTAGAAAAAGAATCCACTCTCAATGAGAAATCTAAATTGTGAATTCCATGTTTACGAAAGTTTTCGATTTCCAAAATTATGTATTCATCCTTAAACTCTTTGACAACAAAGGTGACCAGTGCAGCAATAACAATTAACTAGATATATCAGACAAATTTAAAATTAATATATATTTATAATATTTGTATACTGTATATAGAAATAATATTTATATGTTGCCCTGCCGATGATGTTAAACTTATTATATATTTGGGCAGGTAAAACTCATCATCCACATAAAGATATATATATACATATATATATATATATATATATATATATATATATATATATATACATATATATATATATATATATATATTTATATATATATATATATATATGTATATATATATATATATATATATATATATATATATATATATATATATATATATATATATATATATATATATATATATATATATATATACCAAAACCCTCAGTCAATATAGAAGCACTTGTCACTTCTCTAATGTTCTACCTATTTGTTTAACTTTAATTTTCATGATAATATTTTGATTGTTAAAAGATAAACTCATTGTGAGAGGATAATTCTTTGTAAAATAGTTAATCAAAACTATATGTACAATGTAATTTCCTAAACGCAAATCTTTTTCAAATCATTGTTTATAATACTATTCAATATAGTCATCAGCCAAATTTTTTAAGGAGTTGAATTTGTAGTTAAAATTAGTTAGAATACTAATTACTAAACAAAAGTGCTAACAAAACGTCTTTTGATCAAATTGTTCTTGAGATTTACAATTAAAAAATGTATGTATTTAAGCTGCATCTAGTACCAACAATAGACAAGAAAAAGAATATATTGCACAAATAATAAAAAACAACAATTTTGATTGTATCGAGGAAAACATTGAGAGGCTGTAGACGGAGGAGAGTAAACTGCTGAAATTCGAAAATAAAAATTAAAAAAAAATGAATAACAAAAATATTTTTATTATTATTTAACCATAAAAAACTTATTCACAAATTAAATAAACATATTCACCTTCAATGGCTGATTGATGAAAATATCAGAAAATACTGATGTAAAAAAAGAAAACAACCATCTTTCTTGACCAATACGACCAAAGCTCAATCCATAAAGTAATGTAAAAAATGTTGAAATAAAACAAATTGCAAAACACAAAAACCAAGCAATACAGTTCAACAAATTAGGTCCTCTCTTATCTAATGCAGTTAAAAATTTTAATTTATCAAAAAAATTAATGAAATTCTTTTGTTTATCAGAAATTTTCCCTTCACATTTATAAATAGAGTCAAACAAAAAGTCATCATTATTAGGTTCATTTGTTTTATAAACTTCTTTAGAAGTCTGGAAACATTCGTTGCCCAAAAGAAATTTTTTTTGCTTGCTTTTATCCTTTATTTCAGGTTTCTTTAATTGCATAACTTTATTTGAACACTCATCAAAAGCATGCGTTGATAAATCTACAGCTGATAAATACTCACACATATTGAAACTAGATTTACTATTTTTATCAGAATAGAGGCTTAGCGTTGCTAAACTATTTAACTCATTAACAACTGAGTTGTTAACCAGACTAAATAAACTATTGCCGTCTGAATTGCTGACCAAACTAAATAAACTATTATTGTCTTGAAAAGATAAATAAGACTCCTTAATTGATAAATTTACTTTGTGTAAATCATGATATTCTTTATTTATTACATTTAAAGGGCTCATTACAATGGTAGGTTCAAAAACTGAATTAGCATTT
Source organism: Hydra vulgaris (assembly GCF_038396675.1). NCBI lineage: Eukaryota > Metazoa > Cnidaria > Hydrozoa > Anthoathecata > Hydridae > Hydra > Hydra vulgaris. Next base: position 42,202,688 of record NC_088930.1, on the reverse strand, counting down.
TGTATGGTATCAATAGGTTCTAAAACAAAATCAGGATTTTGTTTAACTTCTTTTAAAACTGAAATGGTATTTTGTTTAAAATTAGTTGAAAGTTCGGCATTTTGTAAAGTATCGTAGTCTCTTAAAACATAGCTGGAATTTTGTGCACAACCATAGTTTATTGGAACCGAGTTGCGATTTTGTTTTAAATCATGATTTATTGGAACCAAGTTGGCATTTTTTGCACCAAGTACATTCAAAACTGAGTTTGAATTGGTAACAACTGAATTTTTTCCTTTGACCTGTTTTTTTGAACACTCTAGTGAATTAGGTTTACCATATCGAAACAAAAAAACTAACAAAAAATTTATTGGAAACACAATAAGACTTGATTCAAATCCTACCATTATATGTCTCCAAGTTGTTGTAAAACTACCAAAGCCAAATTCAGTACCTAAAATAATTTTTCTAAATTAAAAATCAAGGATTTTATTTCTAGAATTATAGAATTAATTAGAAATTAAGCTTAAGCAGTAATACACACATCTTTGAAGCTTAAGGTACACTTTTGTGTAGTTTAAGGTACACTTTTGAATAGTTTAGCCCTATAAACCACACAAAAGTTTCCATAACACCATTTTCTTGTTTCAATATGATATTTTGGAAAAATTGAAATAACTAATGGGTTATGAATAGGTTTTTGGACTGGAATAAAAGTCTTATTTTCGGAACAAAATTTTTACTTTAAACACAAAACTTAAAGTTAATAATAAAAAAATATTTTTTTTTAGTATTTGAAGAGAAAAAAAAAATCAGACACCATGCCTTCTCATATGGTCTTTTCCTAACACCCAAAATATCGTTTTGTAAAAACTCATGATTTATATTGTCAAGACAGTAGATAATTCCAGATTTCAACTCATCAAGATTCCTTGCAGTCCAATTGCCTTCATAAACTTTATTTTTTAAGTTTCTCCAAAAGTCTTCTATCGGCTGTGCTTTAGGACATTTGTACGATCAATCATTTTTGGTGCAAAATTGATTTTTTGCTCATTTAGGTAATTTATCACAATTTTGCATAATCAGTAGATGCCAAGTCTGGCCAAAATACCTATTCTCCTGTACCATAAAATTTATTTATAAAAGGTACCAAATACTTTTTAACTATGGTTTCCAGTTAGACTGTTTGGTTCACTGCCATTCCTGAAGGAATAAAAAATGGCTTTGATATGCTTTTTGATGAATTACAAAGCCAATCATATAATTTTTTTTTTCATATTAGGCTTTAAAATCAAACTTTACATGCAGCAAAGACAGATTAATACTTGAATAAAAACCAAAATTTCCAGGCTGCATAGAACGAGTTAAAGTAAAGAACGACTCATTGTCTAAAACAAAATCAAAATTTTTATATTTTTCTAACATTTTTCGACACTTTGGCCTTGCTTGTTTCTGATTTTTAGTTAGTAGTGGTCTTTTACTTTTTTACGATATTTGATGTTAGTTCTTTTATTTAAAATCTTCAAAACATAACTTTGATGACATTTTAACTTTCTGGCAACGCAATTTTGGGAACAGCCAGAACAATGATCAAACTTTTTTTAAATATACCAAATGTTGGCTTATGATGCAATTATAACAGGTCTACCACAAGATTATTCTTTCCAATGATCGGTTAGTTTCAATAGACTTTTTGTTTATTTGAATTATTTTCACAAAACTTATACAAATTGTTCTTAATGAGTTTATATTTTGCCATTGTTTAATAAATAAAAAATTAATATATATATTTTTTTGATTTTTTTATTTCTTGCAGAGATAACTTAACATTAACTCTAGTCCAAAAACTTATTCATAACCCGTTATTTACACCTGAATGCCTTTTTTGCAAATCAGGCTATGTATCAAGACATATGTATATACATTTAGGGTGGCTCAAAAAAAATTCATTCAAAGCAACAAATGTGTTACAAAGCAAAAAATGTGTTACAAAGCAACAAATATGTTACAAAGCAGCAAATGTGTTACAAAGCAGCAAATGTGTTACAAAGCAACAAATGTATTACAAAGCAACAAATGTGTTACAAAGCAACAAATGTATTACAAAGCAACAATATGTTACAAAGCAACAAATGTGTTACAAGATTTTGATAATTATGATCATAGTAATGTTGTTGACAAAAATAAAATTGAAGAAGATTGGATAGCCATTCATAACATCAAATGAAGAAGATTAATTAGCTATTCACAACATCAAATGAAGAATAAGGAAAAGTATAACCAACTTTAAGGATTATATTTTGATGGCAGGAAGAACAAATTCTAATGGTTGAAAAACTCAACTCAAAATGTTTTTGACAAAAAATAAGAGAGTATTATAAAATTTTACAATAACCAAATTTCATTTATGTTATTCATGTTTTACCCTCTTCTGGGTCTGCCAGTTGCAATTGTTGAAAATATTGCCAGTTGCAATGTTTTCAACAGACAAAAATCATAAGTGGTTGTTGCACTGCTTAATAAATGTGAGAAATCACCAGTGGTAAAATATTTCAAGTGAAATTCTAGAAATTGACTGCTAATTATTAATACTGGTGCGGAATGATGTGCTATAAGTAAGATTTCATATCCCAGTGCATAGTCAACAAGTGCTGATCTGACATGCAATTTAGAGCTTCCAAATGAACATGCGCATGAGTGTTAGCATAGTCATTAGGTTATTGAGTGCAGTAACCACATATAGCCTAATGTCCATTTTGTTGTTGTGGTGTATATTGGAAGAAGTCGGGCTCACCAGCCACAGAAAATATATTTATACCTGTTTATATGACACAATGATCGCAAAAAAGTGACTAACAGAGCTGTCCAATTATGTAGAACTGAGAGATATGGCAATAGAATCTGATTGTAGATGATGTCATTGGGTAAGAACTAGCAATGAATGCAAAGACTAGTTACTAGGAGGAATAAAATTTCACAACTCATGGAGAGGGGGAGCCATACCTCACGCTCTAGTCATCCTTAACAAATAATAAAAAAATAGCCTATGAGTTAGCAGACCTATATAAATCCGCTGGTGTAATAATGGCTCCCATGACTAAAAATCATAAAAACAAAAGGCTAAAATTCATGGGTGTAAGAAGTAAAAAATGTTGGTGCCATTATAACCAATAAGAATTAAGAAGTTGATGAATGGTGATCCTCCTCCTTGGGAATGCACTGTGATCACTAATGATGTTTCAGGGAGCCTGAGACCTGCACTAACGCCACTTCTCAGGGGCATGTCCTTTCAACATATCTCACGACCTACTCTAATGACAGTAGTAGAAACAGTACATAACTAAAGAAGCATTTTTATCTTTTATTTAGTAGATATATTTAAATTTTATATTTAAAGTATTAAAGGAATTCTTCAACAAACTAATTAATCATTAATCAGTTTATAAGTCTCATAAAAGTAATCTGAAATATAAAGATTTGTTTGGAAAAATTAATATATGTATGTAAATGTAAATTTATTCTTTTGTTCTTTATTTATAAATCTAATTGAGAAATAATTATTACTACCTTGTAGTGATGTACATTTTCTGGTAAAATTTGATTTTTACAAAAAAAAATTTTTAAAGAAAAAATTTGTTTCTAGGTAGTAGTGTTGCGAAGATTTTTTGTCATTTAGTACATTAAGTATTAAATGACAAAATATAGTTTAATTACATAATACACGTAATTTTATTATATAATGTATTATTAGTCATCAATGCAATTATATAATGGTAATTTATATTACCAAAAATCAAATAGTGCAAAATTATACAATAAACGGTTTGTTTTGTTTTTTCTAGGTAGTAGTGTTGCGAAGGTCAAATTTACAAGAAAATTTTGAAAATTTACTGAATGGTAAATTAAAACAATTATTTTAAAGAAAAATAAAAATAAGTGAAAAAAAATTTCAAAATTTACCATTCAGTAAATTTTCAAAATTTTCTGGTAAATTTTACCTTTGCAACACTACTACCTAGAAAAAACAAACCGTTTATTGTATAATTATGCACTATTTGATTTTTGGTAATATAAATTACCATTATATACTTTGCGTTGATGACTTATAATACATTATATAATAAAATTACGTGTATTATGTAATTAAACTATATTTTGTCATTTAGTACTCAATGTTTAACAAGCAGTCATATTTAATATTGAAGATTAAAAATAAAAAAATTTTATACCTGATTTTATTACATTATTGGTTTGGAAAAACATAGCGTTAGACAGCATTGTTGCTAAAAGCAAGCTTAAGCAACATGACAAGCGTTCAATTCGTGTAAAGTTACTTCGAGGAGGCATATAAAAAATGCTAAACCATAGGTGACCATCGGTAAGTTCACGTGCTGTTTTTGCCAAAAAAATATTTTCAAACATCTTTTGCTCTTCTTTTAAAGCAACAGGCAAAGTACGTATAATAGAACAATCTGAAAATTTTAAAGACAGCCAGTTATTGCAAAAAAATATATACTGTTTTTGATTTTCTGAAAGGGATGTGATTACAATGCGACTAAGAAACCATGATGGATTTTTTCCACTATCATTATGCCAAACTGTACAATACTTTAATTCCCCAATATCCTTTAAAAGATTAAAATTAGCCATTTCAGTGATATTATTTAATAATTATTTATTAATTTAGTATTTTATAATAAACTAGTATTTAATAATAGTATAAGTACTAAATAATAATAATAAAAGTAGTTAAAGTTAAAACTAAAGAAAAAACAAAAGAAAAAAAAAAGATAAAACGTGCTAATTCAGTGGCATATAAAAATGAGTCCACATTTCCTCTCTTGAATAACTTTCTGCAATCACTTCTTAGCTGGATAGGAGGAGAATCACCCAATATTCCAGATATTATAATAGATGGGGTAGCTGTTGTTCCTGAACCAAATCTATGACCGGTATATAATGCTATATGATAAATTGATTTTCCAAAAGATGATGCAAGAATTACTGGATCTCTCTAAAAAGCATTTAAATAAGAATTTATACAATTGCATTTATACTCCTGCATAAATTTAAAAAATATATAAAAACCAAAATAGTTTTTAAATTATTGTCATTATAAACAAAAGCTGAAAAATTAAACACAACTTTTTTATTTTTAACTTTAAAATTATTTTACATATTATTGCTTATTTATAAATAACTTTACTTTTTGTTAACTGATAATTATGCAAATCTTCACCTGAAGTTATGTGAAGCATACTTAGCAATAAATGCAATTGATAATTTTGTGAACAATTTAGTGAATTTTGTTTACTAACATTTGATCAATAATTTAATTTTTAGAATTCAAATTTAATATAGAATTCAAATATTTTTAAATTTCTTTCTATTTATTTGTATTTAAAGTATTTATTAATTCATTAACAACTTAATTGCTTTAAACTTATTATGTATTTTAAAAAACTAGTTTTTGGTATTTGTTTCTTTAATGTCACAGTAGCATAAAATTAGTGAATATTTTTAAAAATAAAAGGACATTCTTATTCTTGACAAGTCTTGTATTATAGTTATAACATTTCCAAGCATGCAATTTTAAATTTATCTATAAATGATACATTTATTTATTTTCACCACCAGTAAAATGAAACTATTTAATTATATATTAATTATTAATTAATATATATAGTTTATGTCATACCTAATATTTATCAACAAAGCAAATTAAAGTAGCATATTGTAAACAATAAAATTAATTTAAACATTCAAAATTTATATGATTTTATAAAATTTTAGTAAACGCATTTTCCAAATTATATCATGATTAGTCAAGCCTTGTTTTTTAAAACTCTGATTTTTTTTCAATTGGTCAAACATGACTGGCATGAACTGATTTTGAGAGGTCAAAATAGCAATTTTAGTCATTTTTGACAGGCGTTGACCATTGAAAAGCCATTATTTTCCATGCTGGGTGGGGGTATGTTATATATTTATAGTCACTAGTTGGTATCTGAGCTAAAACTAGGCAAGAGATTCAAGCAGAACACAAACATTAAAAAAGTAACTTAGGCATGATAAAAAACTGTGCCAGAGTTTCAGACAGAACACAAACAAACATTTAGTATTTAATGGGTGAATGAACACAGCGCCAAAGGTTCATTTAGACCACAAATATACATAGAGTAACTTACGGGTGAATGAATGTCAGAGATTCAGATCGAACACAAACATACATATAGAAACTTACGGGTGAATATACACCACACCAATGGCTCAGACAGTACACTAACATACATATAGAGTTCCAAGTTTAACCCCCACCATGTACCACCGTGGTATTACTGCCCCTGGTAATACCACACTTAAATTGTTTCTCCGCGCAGCAGCCTTGTTCATTAAGGTTCGTGTTTCAGAGTTACAGAGTTGGGAGAAGGTTGCAATCACAGCTAAAAACAGTCTCCTTGACTGAAGTGACCTTAATGGCCTTGGGAAGGTGAATTGAAATAAAAAATAGTAAATTACAGGTGAGTTAAAACAGCTAAAACAAACAAGACACCTCCAACTATACAACAGACAAAATAGATACCACTACAGGCCTTCTCATAACAAGCGTGGGGTTGCGTGCCATATATGACCATGCATATATTTTTTTAAAAAAAATTGAATTAACTTAACTGAAGAGAAAATTAAAAATAAACAAACCTTACACTGAAAAGAGAAAAAAAATTTTAACAAATAATTAAACAAATAAAAGATAAACCAGTAAAAATAAAAGCATAAAACTAATAGACTTTTTTAATTTTTAACATCTCAATTAATAGTTCAAGCCTAATAATTTTTTTATTTAAAAAGTGTCTCAATTAATAACTTAAAGCTAATGATTTTTCACATATTACAACGTTAGTGTACCGCTTAAGATTACCTAATGTTTTATATTTAAGACGCAACTGTTAGTTTGGTATTGGTTATTTTATTTGCTTAGCTGACATTATAAAGTATCAAAGTTTGAAACTCTTAAATAATTCAGTTTTGAAGTAATTAAACTTATTAGAGTATTGAACAACTTTAAAACTTTTGATCTTTTCTAAATTCTATGAAGTAAAGAGGTGAGACCCCATGCTTCTTACAAGAAGGCTTGCACTTTCAACTTAACAGAGATTAGTTAGTATTAATAACAGAAAGTTCACTTCTTCTAGCCTTTGCTTAGAAAGCGAAACCCACAAGGTAGTAGGACATGGAACAGGCTGCACTAAATTACATGTTACCAGAAGCAAATGTTACAATATGCAAATATATACATATATGTATGTATGTATATATATATATATATATATATATATATATATATATATATATATATATATATATATATATATATATATATATATGGGCAATTCCATTTTTAACTTACGTTACACGAGCAACAACTTTATAAAATATTTGCCTAAACTGTAAATTAAACGTTTAGTTATTTTGTATGAAAGCTGTTAGTCTAAAGAATAAAATAAGCTAAAAAGTTTTGAGTCTGGCCAAAAGAGGGCGAACTTATAACTGAAAATGCCACTTAACTTACTTTACACAGAAAACAAGGTAAAAAAATTACTTTAACTTTTAGATCAGACTTCTACAAATCAGTAAAGCGGTTTATTAGAAACTTTCACAAGATGTTAAGAATTCTATGCCAATTTAAAAAATATATAAAATTTTATCAGAGGTGGTCGGCTAAGGAAAATAAACTTGTTTTTTTGATACTATATACCTAACATCACTTACGTTACAGAGCAACATTTATCATGGATTTTTTATATCTATTATTAAGAGCTAGAGTTACATAACAAAAGAGTTGCAAAAGTATTGAACTCATTTATTAAGAATAATAAACAAAGAAAATTTTAAAAAACTGGTGGCACTCTTCCTTAGTGATTTTTCATAACATTTATGAAAGTTATCTAATGGAAAACAGTTTTTTACGCAAGGCCAAGAGCAACTAGAAAAAACCTTTAAAAAATTATTTTAGTATTACAACTTTATTAATACTTATTTTAGTCATTTAGATAAGAAAATCTTTTTTTTTTTTTTGGTTTGTCGAAGTTTTTACTTACACTCCTTACTTTTATGCGTGTTGCCTTATTTTCATTACGTTGAATTTTTAAAATGCTGCTAAGTATTTACATTCAAATCTTTGAAAATATTTTTGAAAAAAAAAATGCTATCACAGTTTAGGAGGGAGAGGGGTTCAGGTATATATGATTGTTTGTGACAGGAGGGAAGGGGTTAAGAATTGACAAATATAGGGTGACATGCTTTAAGGATGACCCATAATTGCATTTACAAACGATTTGTTTTACTAAAACAAAAATAAAAAAGATTCTGAATTTTTTTATATTAGGAGAATAGCAAATAAATCTTCTTTTTTTTTATGTCTAAATACAAATATTTATTCATTTCTTATTTTCACTTATTTGCGTATATTTATATGTCATTTATTTGTGTGTATTTATATGTCAACTATAATAATATAATAATATATAATAAGAATACATAAAAAATAAAAAAGCAATAATATAAATAATTTTAATTAACCTTAAAAAAAAAAAATTTGTTCTGAATTCTCCTAATATAAAAAGTTTCAGTTAGAATCTTGTCATACCAACGCAAATAACTTAACGGCATAATTCATTTTGTCAACAAAAACCTAACGAAAAAGCGCCAGAACTTTAGTAATGTAGTTTTAACTTACATTACACAAAATAAAATGTTAAAACGTAACATTTAATATTTTTTCGCATATATTATTATAAAAACTTAAGTTTATAACTAAATTTTAGAAAAAATACGTATATATATATATATATATATATAAATATATATATATATATATATATATATATATATATATATATATATATATATATATATATATATATATATACATATATATATATATATATATATATATATATATATGTATATATATCAGACCAGTTCAAATAAAAAAAAATTTGAAAAGTTAATTGGCTAGGTGTTTAAATGATGTTAATTGATGAAAAAGCAAACTCCACAAAATTTTATGACATTATTCCAACATTAAGTGACAGCTCAATAACTTTATTTATCTGCTTTTGTCAACTAATCCACTAAATTTGATAAAATAACTCATTTGTATACTGCATAGTGTTAATTTAACTTTTGTTTACAACTACTTTGTTTTAATTGGTAATTGGTTTAATCTAGGTACTACTTATGGAAAAAAGCCAGTTCATCTAAGTTTCAATTAATTTGATGAATGACAAAAATATTTATGTTTATGTGAATATGTACCTTATATATATTTGTATTTTCAGTGAAAAAAAATAAAAATCTAAATGTCAAAGAAGAAGGTTATTAAAACAAGATGTAACACTAATATGTGGCTAATTGGTCATCAATTACCAGTTCTAGATAAACTAAGTTGTTCAAGCTGTTTGCCCACAGTTTGTCTTGTCCTACGTCTCTTTTATGACTCGAAAACAAACAAAATGGAACTTTCACAAAGCTGTTCGAATACTATTGATGAGGTTTTACAAATTTGGTTTATTGCCAATGTTCCAACAACACAAAAAAGGAATGCTATTACTAAACTAAAAGTATTGTATAACTCTTATGTTAAAATAGGAAAGAACAAGCCTCGGAGAACTGAAAAACAGTTAAAATTGGAAAATGATTGGATAAATAAGTTGAGTAAGCTATTTGATGTGGCCCATGCAGATTGTGACAGACTTATAAAAATTCAACAGGATGTGTTTCTAAAAGAGCAAAGAGAAAAAAGGAAAATGGTAATAAGTATGGAAGATTTAGAATTTAAAGAACGTGAAAAAAAATGAGTGTATCGACATTTCCAAAAAAAACATCGCAAAAAAAAGGCAACTGAAGTGAAAAAATATATCAAGACTGGATCGGCTGAAAAAAATTCAGATTCAGAATATAAAGAAACTGGTGATGAGGAGCTCCTATTTAGCAAGTATCACCAGCAAAAGTCTAAAAAGATCGTTATATTAGAAAACCACCCTATTGAAACTCTAACTAAACAAAATAAAAAATTAGCACCCAAACCACATAGTGTTATTGATAGTTCATTATTTATTGCTAGTCTTGATCGTACAAAAACTACATTGGTACAGGCTATGCGCATTGTTGGGCCAGTTCTCAAAGCTGTTGGGATTGACATAAAAGATATAACTCTATCTGCAAGCTTAATATACAGAGCTTGCAGATAGAGTCCGTCGTAAAACAATTAGAAAATCTATAGTTCAAAACATTCAAAAAACATTTGTGCTAAATACCCCCCCCCCCCCTAGTTGCCCATTTTGACAGTAAAATTCTACCAGACACATATGGAAATCTGGCTGACAGGATGCAAATTATTATATCAGGTTTAAATGTTGAAAAACTATTGGCCATTCCTAGACTTTCCATGGGTACCGGTAAGCTTATGGGAAACTCGGTTGTTGAAGTATTGGAAAAATGGAAAGATGTTCCAGACTGGCTGGCTGTTTTGACACAAAAAGTTTCAACACTGGTGTTCACACTGGTGCAATTACTATCATTCAGCAGGCATATGATAAACGTTTACTTTTTTTAGCCTGCAGGCATCATATCTTTGAAATTATTTTGGCTGCAGTATTTGACCAGTTTTTCCAGTCTTCAGGACCACAGGTTGGAATATTTCGTCGGTTCAAGGAACACTGGAAACTTATTGACACTATCCAATATAGTACAATTGAGACTTTGAACTGACATTGAGACTGACATTGAAGTCAAATCTGGACTTAAAGTTGGTGAAAGTGTATGGCTAAACCAAAAGAAGAAAAATATGTCGGAATTTCTTAGGAATCAACTCTCCAATAAAAATAAACCACAAAAAGATTACTTGGAGCTCATCCAACTGACCCTGATCACATTGGGTGAAAATTATGATGTGACTCATTTCAGTCCTCAAGGCGCCTATCATTGTGCCAGGTGGATGACAAAAGGAATATACTGTCTTAAAATCTAGACAATTCAAACTTTCAGCAAACGAACTACAAGGTCTTTGTTGTATCTGTCTTTTCATTATTACGATTTATGCAAAAATCTGGCTTAAAGCTCCAAACAGTTCTGATGCTCCATACAATGATCTTTGTCTACTCCAAACTCTCGAGTCTTATCTTGCAGTAGACAAAAAAGTAGCAGATATTGCAATTAAAAAAATGAGAGAAAATATGTGGTATTTGAGCGAAGATTTGATTGGACTTGCATTATTTTCTGACTTGGTTCCAAGTAGTGAGAAAGAGGCTATGATTGTTGCTCTGAAGAAACCACCAATGAAAACTCAGAAAATCTCAGAAAAATTGATTCAAAATTAGTTGACAACTTTCAGGAAAAGTCTTTGTCAGATTTTTTTACTCAAAGATCAATGAATCTGTTCACTGCGCTTAAAATTGAACCTATTTTTCTTACTTTTAATCCAGCTGCATGGGTTTTCTGTCCTGCCTATCTCAATGCCAAGCAAAAAATAGCAAGCATGAGAGTCACCATTGACTGTGCTGAGCATGCTGTTAAGTTAGCAACAGACTTCAATAATGCGCTAACACTTGATGAAGCTGAACGGCAGTTAATTTTTCAGATTGTTGAATATCACAGAAAGCTCATGACCATTCCTTTGAAGAAAAACTTTAAAGCAGAATAGCAAGTGATCATTCATTACTGTTGTAAAAACTTTAATAACACATTGTATAACACACTTATTAAATATGATGTAACATTTATATTCAATCAAACTTATGGGATAAGAATGTTTACTGTTTTCTAACCATTTATTTTACAATTTTGGATCTCTTGAACAGTCGCTAAAACACTTTATTTAAGCTTACAATTTTTGACTTACTTTCCTGATCATAAACCACATCAAATTAGAGGGTAGCCCAATTAAAATTCGAAAAATATTTTTTTTATATACAATTTTGAAATGGTCTAATTTATATGTATATGTGTATATCAACTTGTTTCTCCGCGCAGCGGCCTTGTTTGTCAAGGTTTGTGTTTCAGAGTTATAGAGTTGAGAGAGGGTTATAACCACTATTAAGTAACCTCCTCATCTGTAGTGGCTTTATCGGCCTTGAGGAGGTGTATAACAAAATATAAATATTGTTATAATAATTTTAACTCTACGGAATAATTTTCAACTTATTGTATTAATAATGACAATAAAGTATTAAATGCTATTAAAAAAATAGGTCTTTTGAAGATAGTTAAATTAATAATAAAGTTTTTTTAATTGTTATGGAAGTAAGTTAAAAAATTGAAAAAACACGTAAAAAAAATGTCAATAGTAACACTTAATAGAAAAGTCAAAAGAAATACTTGATAGAGAACTCAATAGTAATAGTGAATAGAGAAGCTCATAGAAGCATTTAATAGAAACGATTAACAGGGAAGTTAATAAAAATACTTAATAGAGAAGTTAATAGAAACACTTAGTAGAAAAGCTAATAGAAACACTTAGTAGAGAAGCTAATAGAAACACTTAGTAGAGAAGCTAATAGAAACACTTAGTAGAGAAGCCAATAGAAAGACTTAATATAGTTAAGTCAATAAAATAAGTTAATAAAAGATAATACATGAAATAAAATAAAAATGAAGTTAAATTAAAATGGCAATTTATTTTTACGATAAAAAACTGTATATTACTTTTTTAAAAATTGTAGAAAATTTGTTAAATTTATAGAAACTATAGGAATTTTTAGATTCTTTAGATGTACAGCAATATTAAAGCATATCAAGATGTATCCATATATCAGTACTTAGTGTTTAGAAAGCAGCTATGTTGTATTGGTGCAGTGATAGAGCACTCTTTTTCAATGAATGAGGTATAAAAATTGACCTATGGTCTCTAGTGATACCCATCATCTCAATTTTTCATAATTTTTTAAAAGAAATGGTGTTTCAAACTAATACAAAATACTCCTTGTTTCTATGGGTTTTTTTTAGAAGATGGGATGTTCTAAGCAGGGGTGTTCTAAGCAGGGATGCTGAGTCCTAAAAAGACTCCAGCTTTATATCTCCATTTTTTCCAGGTCTGTAGTGTACAGAAGCTCTAAACATGTTGGTTGACTTATGATCTGCTATGAGAAAAAAAATTAATGACTTGGAACTTACTGTTTTTAAGGTCAGAGGTATATTTTGAAACCCTTTTTCAAAACAGTTCTATAATTTATCTAGTCATATCAATAGAGTATAAATAACTTGGTATAATTTTTTTCACATTTAGTTTCTATTAATCTTATCATTTAGCAAGAAAAACCAAAAAAAAAATTACCAAATTGCTTTTCAGAACTTTACCCTATATACTCCTATAATAAAAAAACTTATACGTAACTGTGCAATAAATTGACAAATGTATTTAGTAGACAAACATAAATTTTACTTCTTTTGTTAAATTTTAAAATAGAGTATTAATATCCAATTGCCATACTTTTTGTATAACCTAATGTAGCTTGCCAAACTTTATCTAAATCTTCACAAAGTGTTGAATGGTTTGAAGATAATATTTTTAAAGGGTTTTTAAAAACAAAATATGAAATAAAAATGTCCCCTCAGAGTTCATGTATTCGCATGGAGTATTTTCTTTATGAAAAAACTCTGTTTAACTCTTTTCTGAATATAAAGTTTGTATCAACTGCATATAAAATTTTATTTGGATATGCTTCAAGGCCAAGAACATTATATTTTATGAGATTTACATATTTATAGAACTTTTTAATACTTTAACAAATCCACTTTTTTTCCATTTCTTTAAATTAACAACAGATAAAATCCCTTATTTTGGGATTTTTATAAGTGAAAATTCTCTTGTACAAATAGATTTTGATACCTTTTAAATGCTCTGAAGAGTATTAAAATAAAATGAATTTTATGTGTTGATGATAACACAAGACTTGTATTAATACTGATAAATTTAGTTTATCAATACTTCGAAATTTATTTCGAAAACCTGCTTGCTTTGATTTTAATTATATTTTTCAACAAAGTGCACTTGCCTCTCTTTCAAAATCAGCAAATCAGATTGCTCATATTTCTGCTTATTCTGAGCCTGTATATGGTTTTAAAATATGCAGCCTAGAGTCCCAGCATCCTTGCTGCCATTATAACTAAGAACTCAGGGTTCAAAAAATGATTGTTTCTCTCACTTAAAAATTTTTTTCCCATTAGTAGTCCATAAGCTTTTTTATACTTTTTGAGCTCCTGGATACCAAACACTAGGAAGAAGTAATCTTTTTGTGACTTTCAAATCCAGAGTCTTTTCGAAGACTCCGCCTCCCTGGGTTTAGGCTAATAAAAGCTTATATTCAGGCTTGGCCAGGAAGGCATGCGAAAACAAGCCTTTTTATGACCGCACATAATATTTTGTTTTGATAATTTGACCATAGTTATATATTTTTAAAATGTGCTGAAAAATTGTTTTTAATTACGATAAAAATGCATACCTTTGACACATTTATCTTTACATTGCTTACGTTTAAAAAAAAGTAATAAATCACTGCTAATGATTTTTTAAATAAAGTATTAATGAACATTGCATATAATTTTTTATATTTATATAAGTATGTTTTGCATAAATTTATATCATAAAAATATTAGTAAAGATAAATAAATCAAAGTTATTTATTCCCAACATAATTTATATAATGTTATCGTTATAGTTTATTATTTTTTTTAGTTAAGTTTAAATTTTATTTTTATGAAAATTAACTTAACTAAAACTAAAATGTGATTATATTTTTAGTTGAGTTAATTTTATTTTATTTTTCGTATGTTTTTTTTGGACAAAGATTCATTTGCTTCTTTCGGGATAACTATTTTTTTTCAAATTTCTTCATAGTTTTTCTTCATAAGACTTTTTTAGCACATTTTTAAAATGCATACAATTTTTCAAAACATCTTAATAGCCATGGTCAAGTTTTCAAAATTAAATAGTATTTGTGTTGTCATGTTTTTTTTTTTTTTAAGTTTATTTAGGTGCCCCAAGAAGTCCTTATCACAGGAGTCTTATCACAGAGCACTGGGATGAGCATTTAATTGGATGTTCACGCCTCCTTCATAACTGATGTCGCAAAAATTGCCCAGAGGTGAGGATTGAACCACAGATCTTTTGTTTTTGAGGCAAGTGTGCTACCACTGCACCACAGCATGTTATGACCTGAAACTGCACGCCTTCCTGGCCAAACCTGATATTTATAATATCATTTATAAAACAAATTATACAAATTAAATGTAGAGTACAAATTAAATGTAGAGCTAATATGTATACATATTATCATTATAAATAAAATTCCTAACCTCTAATAGATCACGTTGGTCTCTTCTTCTAGCCCAAACTATAGCTAAAATAAAAATTCCATATAAAGTGCATATGGTTGCCAAAAGTGCTGGATAATTTTCTACATTAGTTAAAGCCATTATTTCTTGTTTAATATTTAGTTCTCTTGGAGACACAAAAAAGCTGCTGCTTCCAAACCATGTGAGATGATCACATTGACAATGAGTTTGAAATTGATTTGTCAATTTTCCAACCTGACATAAAAAAATTTTAATAGTATTTATAATAAAGTTGATCATTATAGAATAACATGTTTATTGCTAACAACATAAAGAAACTTAAAAACATCTGTTATTATATTAAATAGAAAAATATAAATTTGATTTTTTTGAACTTTTTATTTCAAACTAAGTCAATTGGAAATGCTAATCCAACGTGCAAAGAAAAAACTTGACAAGAAATTTTTTTATTTATTTATTTCAAAATATAACAACATTTAAGCTCTAAAGCCTTTTCAAACTAAACTACTGTCTTTAAAGCCATTAAACTAAAATATTGTTTATTGAGGCAGGAATATTTAATTGCATAATCAGAAAACTATAATCATTAAAAGTTAGAAACACTACAGTAAATAGCCTAAACCTTTGAGGTATGAGATTATTGGAAGAAAATCATTATATTATCATTATATATCAAGTACAATTTATATTAAATGATTGTATTTAATTATATTTTAAAAATATTTTCTGATACTATAAGAGAGCTTATGAAGGAGAAGAGAACTTATGAAGGAGAAAAAAAACTTAAAAAACTTAAAGATTTAAAAAACTTAAAGATTTAAAAAACTTAAAGATTTATAAAAATTAAAGATTTAAAAAACTTAAAGATTTAAAAACTTGAAGATTTAAAAAACTTAAAGATTTAAAAGAAAAAAGTTTAAAAGAAAAAGAATTTAAAAAGTCTTTGTCAAAAGCCTTTTATGTGCTGAAAACAATGACTTTTGGCTTTTTAAGTAACACACAGTAATATCTCCGAGTTACTGCTGCAAATAAATCAACCCATATTTTTTGACAGTAAGCTTGTATAGCATTTTAAAGTTACATTATGTTCCAATCAGTTACAATTGGTAACAAGGTTACATTCTCTAAATTTTAAGTAAATAAACTTGATAATGCAGCAAATGTTTGTTTATTATTGCTGTATTGCTGATTATCATCTTTAATTTTATTTTTATTGTAAAATAGCTTCGTCTTAAAGTTTCAACTCACAATGTTAATCTCAATTTTTTTTATAGTGTAACCAATTGAGACGTAACCTAAGGTAACTCAATAAAAAATAAAAAAAAAGACGTAGTGTAACGTAAAAAAATTTTAATTTGTGACGTATTTTAATTACATTTCAATTCTTAAATATTTTACGTTATGTTACGACTCGATTGGTTAAACTTTTAGAGATAATAAAACAAATAAATAAGATTAACCTTAGATTGCTTAACGTAAGTTACTTAAATTTTAAAACTTTTTTTTAATGCTTTATGTTACGCTACTTTTAAAGCTTAAAACGATTTATTTACTTTTGAAAAGTCTTTTTTTAAAACCAACCCACTAGCTTGTGGGTTTTGTCTTATTTAGTTACTTTATTTTTTTTTGTTACTAATTAGTAACAAAAAAAAAACATAAAAAGTAGCTAATTACATGTTATTGTTTTTTTTATAATCATAACGCTTATAAGCGTACCTAGACTCAAATTTTGTTAAAAAATAGGCATTAAAAAAATTAACATATTGTTGAGCCTTGATAAAACATTGAAATGGTTAAAAAAAATTTAAATTAAAATTTTTAATGTTTTTTTTTTAAATTTAAACCATTTAAATCAATATAAAAAAAAATCATACAGGTTTATGTTTTGCAACAAAATGAAATCATGAATTTATGATGTCATTGCATAGCAAAACATAAACTTCTGTTAAAAACTTAAGAACATAAATTAAAAAAAAATGTTTATTGAAATACTTCGGAAAAAAGCGCTTTGAAATGTAAAATTGCTCTTTCTCTAACTCTTTTATTCAAATACTGCAAAAAATGTGTGCGTTATTAATTTTTCAAAATATATTGAAATAAGCATATCTTATTAGAAATATGCTTAGTTTTAAGCATATTTTTGAGCCTTGTGAAGCTTTTAGCATGAGCATACTCAAGCCTGTTTCAAAAATTTCATATGCTTACTAAAAAAACAATATGTAAGACGAATCTATTTTATAATAAAAGCAAAAGCGTATTGAGACATAACTAGCAAATTAAAACTTTTTTTCTGAGACAAATTATAAATTGTTTCGGAAAAAAAAAAAAGTCTCAACTTGCTAAGTTACATCTCAATTGTCGTTTTTTTTAAACTTATTAAAGTGCAACTTTTAAAAATGTGTAAACTGAGACATAATGTAACATTAAAAAAATCTATATTTGAGATGTATGTTAACTAAATCTCATCTCGATTTTGTTACATTGTATTACGTTTTTTTTGTCAATATTACAAGTGCAATACTTCACAAGTTTATTTATTTATTTTTTAATTCTGATACATTCGCAACAAGGCTGCAAGCAACCATTATTAAGTTAGGAGTTACTAGAAAAAAAAACAATAGAGTTATAGAGTAAGGAAATGGTTAACAGAAGTATGAGTCAGGAAAACATGAAGATGGGAGAGAGTTCTAATGGGTTAAATTGCGGGAAAAAAAACTAGACAAATAAAAATTTTAAAACATGCAGGAACAAATAGATTAAAAGAATGTGACTTGCTGAATGATGAGTCAATCAAGAATGAGTTTTAGTTGATGGAGCAAGAGATAATAGTTCCTTTGAGCAGTAACAAAAGTATTTGTATAGTGTTAGTAGAAAAAAGAAAGAAATGCAACTTTACAACGACAGAAAAGAGGCTCACGCTTAGCAGATAGAGCGACTCCAACTATGTTTACAATGCGTTTTTGGACCTTGTCAAGAAGTTAAAGAGCATCATTAGAAGAAACAGCCCAAATATGACAATTGTATTTCATACAGGGACAAATAAGAGATTTGTAGAGGTAGAGAACGATATCAGGAGAGAGAAATTGCCAAGCACAATAAAGAGAAGCAACCTAAAAGATGCTATTTACCAATAAATTGTATATATGGTTTCCATGAAAGATCAGTAGTAAATAATAATCCAAGAAGATGTAAAGAAGAAGACTCAGGGGAAAAGGTTGCCATTCATTAATTAGGAATGTAGACAGCATTGTGGTAGTTGTTTGCAGTAAATAATTGAGTTTGTTGGAGTTAAAATTTAATTCCAGAAAAACTCAGTCAACCACTTATTAAATACACAATCACAAACCGTAGAAGAGTTTAATTGAGATATGATTTTAGCAACAGAAGCTGAAGTGATTTAAATGTCTAACAATGGGTTAATCTGTTAATTGGAATGGAAGGAATAGAGTAGCTATAAGATTCAAGAGTCGATTTGAAGAAAACTTTTTTGCAAATAGTTCTACTTTATCCTTGGGAGAAGTAATAAGATCAGTCCCATGAATGAAAGATGGAATGCTAGACCTAACCTTGTTAATGACGCTGTTAAAGATTTTCCAAAAGTCTCTAGAGCATAACTTTTGAGATAAGATACGAGATTTAGTGAACTAAGAATAATGGGGCTTAGCATCAGACAACACTATTTTACATAAATTTCTTACAATAATAAACAGCCATTAATTCTCAATAGATTTGTTCTTTTAAAAAAGATTAAAAAAATGATTACAAATTATATATAGTAGGGTGTTCCAAAAAAAAAAAAAAAAGCTCTCTACTGATTCTCATTCGATGTGACCTAAATAAGTCCAAAAAAAATTTGACGGTTTTATTTTGACAGGAAGTGCTAGATGTGAAATATGAGTTTTACGGTTTTAATGTTAAGCTGGCTTAACATTAATAGAAAATACAATTTTTTTACATTTTAGAAAATTAAAACAAAACAATTAGATGCGTATAAATCATTTCCAATTGTTTTTGCTACTATTTAACTTAATTGTTTATACTTATAAATATGAAAATACAAAAAAAAAAAATACATAAAAACTAATATTTATTAGCAAATTTAAGATTTTATTGTGGTGAAAAATTTCTCAAAAAATACAACTTTTTGAACAGTTCCCAAACTATTTAGTTCTTAGAAGGAACTTCTTTATCCCCAAAGGAAAAAACACAGAGTTGTGGAGTTAAGAAAAACGTATAGCATCCCGTGCTGAGAAGCAAAGCGTTTTCAATCTTCATACCGACTTTTCTCAATGCATAGGCTGTCTGGATAGCTTTCAAATCATTGTAGGGAGCCAGAAATATTAATAATGTTCAAAAACCATGGAACATAGCATATTGCAATGAACAAACTTACATCCTTTAACTGCAGCTAAAAACCTTGCCTCATGGCAGGCCCCAGGTTGATGGAACTTAAAATTTTGTACTTCCACTCCAAGGAAGGAGGCAAGCTTACAAACAATACCATAATCATTCCATGAAAACAGCATATCAGTAGTTGCATTAGTCAAAAATGTCTTAGCCTTTGTAACAGCACAAAGAACAGAGCCAATCTTAAAATCATCTCTTTGCCAGTCCAATTTACATAAATTTTTCACTTCATTAACTTTCTTGCAGATTTCAGGTCACTTGTCCTTTAGCTTGACATAAAGAGCTCTTCTTGGACCTTTACTTTTCTCACAAGTAAGAGCAACCATATAGTAAGATACATGTACTTCATATATGAAGTACATGTATATATATATGTAAAATTGCCAGATGAGGTTGTACACCAACATTGAATCTTGTTGCTGGAATAGCAGTACATTTAATGAGCATTTCAACATTCACTGCTAGATTTATCCTATCTCCAGAATTGTACCTAGGTATCATTTTATAATATTTTTCTACCTATTTATAATTATATACTTTTCAATAAAATAGCTTTAGTTTGTGAAAATTACAACTATGTTATTAAAATAATACTATACCTGTGTTTCCGACCATTACCCAGGAAATCTTCTTCCTCTCTGATTTCAGAGTCCTCATTTGATTTTTCTTTCTCACTGGTGAATTGAATCTCTTCTGTCATGGAGTCATGTGACAACAAAACATTATTGATATCTTTTAAGTTTTTCTGTCTCTCTAATTCTTTATCTCTCAACTTATCTTGCTTGTTCTTTCTCCTATTTGCATCTAGTACATTCCTACTGTAGTCTCCAACGACTTTTGTTCCCATATATCTTTTCCTATCCAACTTCTGGTCATCATAAAAACTAAAAAATATTTAAATCTGTTAAGATATAAATAAATTAATAATTGTTCTAGTTTTTCTTAGAAGATGATCAAACAATGGAAAGAGTTAAACGTAAATATTTGAAAGGAAATAATATGCTATTATTCAAGTTACTTTAAATTGGAAAGAAAATCTTACTACTGAATAAAGTGTTATTTAATGAACTTACTTTATATCTTCCAGCTTGGCATCATCTGTTCTCAATCTATCAGCAAGAATATCTTTTTCAAAATTTTTAGTTGAGATGTCAAAAAGTTGATAGGACTCTGTGAGAAAATCTTTCTCTAACTTTGATTGCTTATCAAGACTGCTGTTCCAGTTTAGAGAAGATAATTTAATCAATTTCTTGTATTTTAAATTAAGTTTAATGATTTTGGTCTTATATTGTACCCAGAAATCACAAATTTCTTTACAAACCCAGCATTATCCCAAATTTTTTTAATCCTAGTTACCAAACAAGAATTATCAAGATCTGTACAAACACCATTTTCACAAACAAGATCCTTGAATTTCAATTTGCAACCAACATTAGTAGAAGTGGGTTTGTATTTAAACTGTGACTTGTGAAGGATAAATTGATAGTATCTTAGAACATCACCATTAGATGGAAGCTGTATCTGCAGTAAATCCCTCAGTGGGTACTTCAATAGGTAAATATACCTCAACCTTTCTCTATTTTTCTGTTTTTTCTTATTCTGTCCCATAATCATCCTTTTTTCAGCTGTTCTACCCATTTTTATATAAATTTTGAAATAATCAGTTTTTTAAACTAGATTTATACTATATTTTACACATGCATCAAAAATCTATGAAGTTGTTATTCCCTATCGTATCATATTTTATCTAAGTTTACTGCTACAGCTTTTACAACCATTTACACAAGAATTCCTTTGTGCACAAATTAGAATTCATTCGTGCACAAATAATTCCACAATTTTTTACTTCAAAAAAAATTTCTAAATGGAATTATTTGTGAAACAATCCATGGGGAATTATACCAACTAACAATATTGTCCAGAGGGAATTATATCAATCGCTAACAATAATCATTGGGAGTGATGCCAATCTTTAATAATGTCTTATGGGAATTATTGTGTACCAATTATTACATCATATTAAAACATATTGAAATACTAGATAGCGCTGTTTTTATGTAAATACAGATATGTGTATAAAACCGTAAAACTCAGAATTTACATCTATTACTTCTACTCATTAAAAAATTTTGAAAAAGATTTTGGCAGTTATTTAGGACCTATAGAATGGCAATCAGTTGAGAGCATATTGAAATTTTAAAAAAAAGTGTTTTTTTGGGACACTTTAATACATAGCAGCTGCACAAAAAGGTGAAAACCATGGCGTAGAATGATGCTTGACTTAAAACTGACCAAAAGGAATAAAAGCTTACATTCCTGCTTGAATCCAGGAGGATATGTAGGAGGCATATTTATCAGTTGAGAGTGAGAGAGAAAAGACATCAGCCCAAGGCCCATCACAAAGAAAATCACGAAAAGAATTCCAGTCAGCTTTAGGGTAGAAGTAAGTTGTGCAATGATGAGTCCCAATATGAAGCACTTTAAAACCATGGTATGAAGATGGTGTGCTTATGAATGTTAATATGGGTATGATACAGATCCTAATACAAAATTATTTGCTCCTTATACTTTATACAAACAGACTTCAAAAATGCAAGCTCTGATTCTAACAAAAGTTGCAAACGAATTGGTTTGGAAAAAATTTAGACAGGAAGGCATTAAGAAGCAGTAACATTAGTATTTCCAACTTAGCCAAGTTTGAGTATAGTAACACCAGTGCCTCATTCAACTATTTTTCCTTCTTAAACACCTTGTTTAAACAGAGTAAATAATATAATAATAAATGATTTAGAAGTTTTTCAATCTAAAGATGCTGATAAAACATTGGAAGAGCTTACTAAAATTGTTGCAGGCGAAATCGAAAATTTCTTTCCTAATAATTTTGTTGCTAGTGATATTTTAAGCTATTCTCTTCTTCAGTTAACTGAACTGAATAACTGTCAAATCATATGTTGACACATAAAAATTTGAACTTTGATGTTTACATAAATAACATGTTGTTTCTAAAGAATTCTTCCAATCAGTAATGGCAAACATAGCAAAAATTTCCAGTTTATCAGATTTAGAGAATTTGCTAAAATATATACATTACTTAATTGAAAAGGATAGTGAAATTTTACCTATATCTACATGTGTTAAACTTTTAGAAGGATATGATTGCACTGAAGAAATTTGTACAAAGCTTAGCATTATATGTGACCAGTTTCTTTTATTAGAAAAATCATACCAAAGTAGGAGATCAACAATAATAATTTTTTTGTTACTTGTTTGTTGTGTTATACAAATAGTAAAAGATGCTACAAGATGATTTTACATGATAACATCTTTATAACATCTTTTCATTTCCATCAAGTACTACTTTCCGAAGGCAAATTTAATTTAATATCAGACACAAGGCTTTTGGTTACTGTTGATAAAAAAGAGATGCTAGCAACAACTGTTTTAGTATTTTTTAACACTTCAGTTGCTGGAAATTATATGGATACTGTTTGTCTTTTTCCTCTTTCTAAAATAAATGTTCCCACTTTAAAGAAATGTTGGTTTCTATTACTGGAAATGCTTAGTATTAAAGGATTTCATGTAATAATTAAAACAATCATGGGGTCAATCATAATTTTTTCATGAATGAGTTGTGTTCAGGAATATTGACCTTTTGTTAACCATTCAATATTAAACAACGAGAAGCACTTCATTTTAACTGATAATACTATTCAAAACTTCAAAAATACCTACTCACAAAAAAAATACCTACTCACAACTTCAATAATGCTTTTAATATTTTTGAAACTCGTAAAATATTTCCTATTCCAATATCATATATACAGATCAGTTATTGCCTAACCAATTACAAGTTTTAAATTCACTTTCTGGTTTAAAATATATCAATGCAGATTTTAATGACATTTTACAAATTTTTCAGTATGAGAGTAAGAACCCTCTTAAAAGTTGCCCATCACTTAACTAAACAATGCCTTGAGCCTAAAAATCTCCTTTTCATGAAAAAACTGCATGTGCCCTAATGTTTTATAACAAAAGTGGAAAACTACAAAACCCTTCTTGGAACAATACTCATTATGTAGTAGAGAGATTTGTGGAAGTTCAAAAAGTAGTAAATGTGAAATCTCCAGTTGTTGGTTCACATAAACAAGAGCTTATGGAACCTATTCAAAACCCATTAGACCGTTTGTTGACTTTCTTGTCTAATGCAATTGCCTAAAAGTTCCTAATGTAGGTTTATCCTATCCAACCAATATAGCATTTATACAAATGTGTAAATGCCTCATAAAATTTAGTGAGTATATTTTATCCAAAAAGTATAATGTGAATTATATCCTTCAGGAAAGCTCCAAGTGAACAAAGGTTTGATCTTTATAGGCAGTTGTTTGTTGGAAACTATAACATTAAAGTGAAGCAAGTTTTGGGTCCTGAGAAAAAAATTAAAATTAAAAGTCTTTGTAAATATTCAGGAGTTTTGACATAAAATCTTAAAAATATGAAGGGTTTATTAAATATATATGCAAACCGTAAATATTTAATTTAAATGTAATAAACTGTTCAAAAATGTTGTTCTTATCTGCAGATAAGAAGATTCAAATACTTGAAAGTTCTAATTTAAAATTAGTCACTTTTCTTATGTAGTATATATTTATAGTATTTATAGTAGTACTTATATCAAGTTAATTTTTAGAATCATTTTTCCTTCAGTAAGTTATTATGTGCTTCAAATATTTCTTTTAGTCAAAAATTTCTTGTAATTAACAAAAAAATAAAATAAAAATTTGAAAACTTTATTAGATTTTTTTGTTTGTCTGTTAAAGTTTTTTTGAAACCTTTATGAATAAAAACAATTTTTTATGGCTCCTCAGCATATTAGTGCAAAAATAGTATAGTTGCATATTTTAGGTTTGTTAGTTCTGATAACTAGTCTAGACTAGAGGCTTCAGAAGAGTTGAACTGAGAAATAATACTATCCTATAATACATGAAGGTAACTAAAAAAAAACCTGTTTAGCAAAGAGGTAAGGAAGAAAGTGGTCATTCGAATCGAGAGATAAAAAGAATGATAAACAATGATTGATAAAAATAAATTAAAACAAATATTAATCACTATCATTATAAGAGTTTGTGAAGAAGTTTGTAAGAAGTAAAAATAAGAAGTAAGAATAAGAAGTTTGTAAGAAGTAAAAATAGTTCAATAAAAAAGTCTACTTTTGTGATAAATTGCAAAAAAAGTGTTTTGAATGTTAAAATGTTAAATTTGCATAAACCGATCATTTATCTTGTTTAGAATTATTGTTTGAAAGTAACTAATGGTATGCGGCAGATCATATGTAACTTAAACAAGAGTAATTAACTAATTATGTTTAACTCTTAAACTAGAGTAACCAACTAATTATGTTTGTCTAAATCTTATATTTCTTATTTTTATTTGACACCATTATCATAACAACATTTTTTTTAAACTTGCACCATTTCAATAAATAGTTAAAAGGCAAAACTTAAAAAAAAATACAATTTAATAAACTTATATATATATATTTGAAGTGGTTACAATATGATAAACAATCTTGGCAATGTGGTTAACATAGAGTCTTATTCTCAGAATACAACACTAAACTTGATCTTATTTGATGTTGTTTTTTATGAATATTTCAGTCACACATAGTGCCAACATAAAAACATAAAAAAAGTTGCTATATGGTTGCTGTATGTAATTTTCATATGGCACATTCAATTTTCAATTCATGTATTATAAAGAAAAAGAGAAACAAAATACGGTAATTGGGTGAAAGTTTTTAAAATACAACCTCTCCAGAGCCTCGGAAGATGTAAATAATTTTGAATCCTCATAGGATTGTACATAAGATTGTACTTAAAAATATCATTTGATGAGACAAAGATGAGACAGTGCTATGTTTTGTTGTAGTAAAATGAGGTTTCTTCAAAGGGTTTTAATGGGGTATTCCTTCATTTGGCCCTAGTTGTTTCATTTACATAAATAATATGTAAAAGATGTTTGTATTTATACAAGCTATTATCTCTAGTTCTATCAACCAAAACTTTTACTCAAATCGTCATTCAGCAAAGTCGCATTTTTTTATTTTATTTGTCTTTTGGCTTTTTTAGACTATGTTGTCTGTACTTTTATATTTTGTTTTTATGTTGTCTGTACTTTTATATTTTGTTTATATATATATATATATATATATATATATATATATATATATATATATATATATATATATATATATATATATATATATATATATATATATATATATATATATATATATATACTAATAATAACTATATATTACTAATACTATACACAAACACTATTAATATAAAGTACAACTCTACCTGACAACCTTTGTTACTCCATATATTTGCAACCTCATCCCAAAAAAGACATCCAATAGTCAATATTTCTAAACCAACTTTAAATTCATATTTCAATGCACCTGATTGATTTTCAGTCATTACTCCAATATAATATGAGGTAATATTGTATTCTGTCTTGAAAATAGCATAACTTTTTGTGGTATTGTAAAAAGCCACATCATCAAATTTTTCTTCACTTGGCCATCCATCTTTTTTAAAAAGGATTTTAAAAGCTTCATTGTTTGGTGTATTAAGTATACATAAAAAAGCAACACCTGGTGTTATGTTACTAATGTTAAGTTGATATATAATGATTTTATTGTAGACAAATGATGCACTATCTAAAACAACCTAAAAAGAAATTATAAAAATAAAATAAACTAAAAAACCCTAAAAAGAAATTGAAATAAACAAAAAAAAGATAAATAGATAAAACAAATTTTTTTTGCAATATCGATAATAAGATGACTCATAAGTTACTTAAATAAAATTAACTTCTTTTTTTAAATTATTTTACACAAACTTTGGTTACTCACTACTTTGACAGTATGGGAGTCAGCCTTAATTATTTAGAAAAAGGTTATTTTTGTGGTTTTTTTAAAAATAAAATATAATGTGCTTTAGAAAAAAATTTAAGAGTTTTAACATTTAAATAACAGAAATAAGCTCTTTATGTTTTTTAAAAAAATAACTGCCTAATTTACAAAATTTATATGAAAAGATCTTGTGTGTACATTCTTTGTTTTTTTATTTTTTTGAAAAAAAAAGTATAGATTTAGGTCTGCAAAAAAGTCAGTAAATGTACGAGGTGTGTTAAAAAAATACCCGGAATTTTTGTTTTTTCGAAAAAAATTTATCTATTCGTCTACACAAATGAAAGCTCCTTCAAAGTAGTCCCCATTTGATACTACGCACTTGTGCCAGCGCTTCTGCCAATCCTTGAAATTCTTCTCAAACTCAATCTTTGGAATAGCCTCTATTTCATTCAGCAATGGGCTGTCATCTATGCTTGTAAAATGACAGTTTTTTAAGGTTTTCTTCATTTTTTAGAATAAGAAAAAGTCAGATGGAGCCATATCAAGTGAATATGGAGGTTGGGACATAACTACCAAGTTGTTTTTAGCCAAAAAATAACAAAAAAGCAACAACGAGTGAGCAGGTGCATTATCGTGGTGCAAAAGCCATGAATTGTTTTGACATAAATCGAGGCATTTTTTTTGGATTGCTTCACATAAACGTTGCATAACTTCAAGGTAGTACTCCTTATTAACCGATTGTGCTTTGGCTTCGACGTCATAACCGTACAACCATGTTTTATCACCAGTTATGACCCTTTCAAGCAAACTTGGATTGTCGTTGACGTCATTTAGCAGCTTCTGAGCGATGTTAATCCGATCGTTTTTTTGGTTGAAATTCAGAAATTCTGGAATGAATTTTGCTGCCACTCATTTTATGCCCAAAACTTTTTTTAAATGTTATGGCATGAGCCAATTGATATGCCAACTTCATCAGCAACTTCTCTTATTGTGATTCGGCAATCATGCATAACTATTTTTTCAAATTTTTTTACAATTTCATCAATTATTGACATACTGGGTTGACCAGAGCGTTCGTCATCTTCAACGCCTTCATGGCCATCTTGGAAATGCTTATACCACTCGTAAACACTTGTTTTTTTCATAGCAGACTCACCATAGGCTTTTTACAACATTGCACACGCTTTGTTACACTTTATTTCATCTTTTACGCAAAATTTAATACAAATTCTTTGACTCTTCAAATCTTCCATTTTTTAAACAAGCAAAAATCGCTGAGCTCATAAAAACACATTGAGCCTTAACGACAACCACAGACAAAGTAAACAATAAATATAGCATAGAATTTTATTATACTTAAGGGGAATGTATACCAACACACACAAAAAAAATGCTGACAATCGGATTCTCTGAACCTGCGAAATTAAAAAATTCCAGGTATTTTTTCAACACATCTTGTATATATAGATGCATTTTACATAAAGTGTGTATATATTTATATATACATATATATACATACTAATTTTTACTTTTAATCTAACAGATCTCACGAACGGTGAGTCGGATTTACATAACCATGGAAATCTAACTAATGAGGTTAGCACGCTTACCACTGCACTATGGGTGCTGTATATATATATATATATATTTATATATATATATATATATATATATATATATATATATATATATATACACACACACACACATATATATATATATATACATATATATATATACATACATATATATATATAAATATATATAAACATATATATATATATATATATATATATATATATATATATATATATATATATATATATATATATATATATATATATATATATATATATATATATATATATATATATATATATATATATATATATATATATATATATATATATATATATATATATATATATATATATATATATATATATATATATATATATATATATATATATATATATATATATATATATATATATATATATATATATATATATATATATATAGGAAAGATGTATATGTTTTTGTTGAGTAAGGCCCAGAAAATTTTTTTTGTCGACTAAGAAAATTAGAAGGTTTTCCTTCACTAACACTTGCTCAACGCTAACTACAAATCTAATTTTGTTGACTAAAGTGTTGAAATTAGCCAACTAATCCTTTAATTTGTAAAGACTCCAATAGTCACATGCTTGGCCTGGGCATTTACATTCCTAAGAATTCACCCATTTGTCAGTAAACAAAGTTTAAATCCACAAACTATTCTTTTATGTGTTTTCGTTTAGCAACACTTCACTCTATCGCCTTTCTCTTTGTTCTATATCGCTCTCCTTCATCTCAAGACTGCACACTTTTTGATGTTATTTCTGATCATATTGACCAAGCCCTCTCTCTTTATCCATCAGTCAATATTACTGTTGTCTGTGACTTGGCTCTAAAGTCAGTGACTCTGCAGGCATTAAAGCACACAACTTTAGCCTTTTTCAATTTCTAACTCAAATAGTCAACTTTCCAACACACTTTCCAAATAACCTGAATCATTTACCTTCTCTACTCGACTTATGTCTGTTTCTGATCCTAGTCAGCGCTCAGTTTCTCCACATTTACCCTTAGGTGCTTCTGATCACAGTTTGATCTCTCTAAAACTATTATCTCATTCTTTTTCATCATCTGAATCCCCCTATCATCGTACCTCTCACAACTACCTTAAAGCTGACTGGGACTCTTTCCATAATTTTCTTCATGATGGCCCTTGGGCAGAAATCTTTAGTCTTCCTGTCAACAAATGTGCTTCTTACATAACTTTGTGGATTCTGGCAAGCATGGAATCATTTATTCCCTCTCAACGATTCCAGGTCAAGCCTCACTCTCCTCCATGGTTTTCCTCCAATCGAAACCGTTACTTCCATATCTATCAGAAAAACAAATCTCTAGACAACAGACGTCTGTTAATACTGGTAGAAACCATTGTAAAAAGGTTTTGTCTAATGCCAAAGCCCGCTATTCTCAGGTCATGAAATCTCGTATTTCACACAAAAATTAGGTTCTTGTGACTTCTAGAGAATATTTAATAGTATCAATAATAAGGGTAAATCTGTAATTCCACCTCTCTTGTATGGTTCAGACTTCGTCACCTTGCCTAAAGATAAAGCTGAATTATTCACTAAGAACTTTTCATCAATATCATTTCTTGATTCCACTAGTTGTGTTCTACCTGATATAGCTGTCAAACAGGTTGATCTATTGCTCGACATTCGTATCACTCCAGCTTCTAAAATGATGTCCTGTTTAGACTCTTCTACAGCATGTGGCCCAGACAACATACCTGTTATTGTCTTGCAGAAGTGTTCTCCAGAGCTGTCATCTATACATTCCAAACTATTCAAGTGCTTATCAAAGTCTTGTTTTCCAGCTTGATGGAAAGCGGCATCTGTTATCCCTATTTTCAAAAATTCTGGAGAGCGATCTGATTCGTCTAACTACTGTCCCATAAGTCTTCTTCCTATCATAAGCAAGATTTTTGAATCTTTAATTAACAAACACTTAATTTCCCATCTTGAATCTAATAACTTACTTTCTGACCATAAATATGGATTTCAATCTTCTTGTTCTACAGCTGATTTGCTAACAGTAATAACCGATAGGTTTTGTATCTTGTACTATTTACTAAAATTCATTATCATGTTATTCGTCATTTAATTAAGTATCATCTTTTTTTTGTGACTGTTCCAAAGTGCTTAAAAAACTCTTATTCCTCTAGTTTTTTTTCTCAAGCATCAGTTCTTTGGAATTCGCTTCCTTTATCTTGCTTTCCTGATTCATACAATTTGCAATCCTTTAAGATGTCAGTCAAACGTTATTTTGCTCTACAATCTTCGTCTTTTCTCTTCCAGTAACTTCCAAATCTAATTAGTGGTTGTTTGCAGCCTTGTTGGAAGTGAAGATGTTAAATATATATATGTATATATATATATATATATATATATATATATATATATTTATATATATATATACATTTTTAACATTTTTGTATTTATATTTTTATATATTTATATATATAAATGTATATATATATGTATATACATATGTGTATATATATATATATGTATATGTATATATATATATATATATTTATATATATATATATATATATATATATATATATATGCATTTTTAACATCTTCGTATTTATATTTATATATATGTATATGTATATCTATACATATATATATATACATATATATATATATATATATATATATATATATATATATATATATATATATATATATATATATATATATATATATATATATATATATATATATATATATATATAATCTAATGTAAACTTGCTCTTTATGTGAGTGTGTGCTTCAAAATATTTGTTACTTCAAAATATTTGTTACTCCAAAAATCTTGTTGTCTTTAGAGTTTTGCTGGCTCAATATTATCAGCAGTGTCTATTTCTAGAGTCCTTTTCTAGACAGTTGGCCAATTGGCAAGCATGCCTATTTGAAATACCAGAGCATTCCATTATCTGGCATAAAGCTGGATAGGTATATTTTGTGGCAATTTAATATCTTTTTCAAATGATGATAAAAGTTCTTAGTCATCTTCACTTATTCACATATTTTATCACTATAAAAAGTGAACATGATACACATTTATGGGCTATGTAAAACTATATGTACATAATGTAGAAATTTACTAGGTACTTCTTATTTTCTATATTGTTTATTAAGGTTATGGTGTTTAATTGCACAAGTTTTGGGGTTCTTGTTTCTCTCAGGTTTTAACCACTGCAACTTTTTACAAAGCATTCTTCATTAATATAAACATAAGTAAAAATCTAAAAGGCATAATCCTGATATTACATTAACACAGCTTACAATCTTTGTTTTTGCTATCAAAACATTTGCAAAGACATATACTAAACACTTTCACATGAACAACTGTATAGAGCTTCTGTATGTGACTGATATTCAATTTCCATTGGAATATTTTAGAAGCCTCTGTGCAGCATCTACCAATTTGAATGGTTTAATAAGAAGACTATCCTTATAAGAACACTTTTATTTAAAACGCTTGCTTTGGAGAGAAGAAGTATGGAATTCAACAAATTACATCCTTGGAGGAACCGAACTAAATTTATTTCGTTGAATTTAAAAATTTCTAGAAACAGTGGAAAGCAGCTCGAAAAAAACTCAACTCAAGACCTAGGAGTTGATTGACATTACACTCAAATAAACTCAATTTCCATTAAAAAAAGTCTATCCAAGAATCATCTAAATAAAAATATAAATAATGATTGAAAATAGTTTTTTTAATTTTCCTAAATCAGGTGAAATTTTGAAACCATTTAATTTTTTTTTTTTTTAGTAATTCACCTCTGCAAGGCCAAGAAGGCCACTACATATTAGGAGGCTACATGTGGTTATAACCCTCTCCCAATCTATATCTCCCAATCTATAAACACGAACCTTGACGAACAAGGCCGCTGCGCGAAGAAACAATTTGAGCGCGGTACTACCAATCGAACTCAGAACCTCTTGCTTTTGAAGCGAGCGCTCTACCACTACACCATTACCGCATTTTAATAAGTTATTTAATAAGTTTTGAAAACCACGATTACAAGGGCCTTACAATAAATAAATAAAACCTAATAACAGGAAAAAACCTTTGATATAGGAACTGTTTGATTAATAAATATATCCAGATTTTTATGCAGTCCATTTATAACTAAACTATTATTCAATGCTGGAGAGATTTGCTTTATGATTGTAAGCCCAGATATTGCTGCACTGATGCCACTTGCTGAAGGATTAAAAATGAAAGGATTTTTTAATAAGGTCAGCATCTAAAGTAAAATTAAGAAATTATATTACAACAAAACAATTACTGTAATTAATTATTAATTAATTACTACTGCTAATTTTGACTTTTTTATTTTTACATAAGTATAAGAATATTTGTAAAGGGCATCTTAAAACAGTTAGATGGTGGGGATGGTTTTTTATGTTTAATATTTCAGTATACTTTTGGCATGATTTAAATTTAAAGAGAAACTGACTCTTCCATAGATAGAGCACGGGCTCCTAAGCATCTAATAAGCATTTGTTGATCTATATATGTTATAGTGACATAAATATATAAGTATATATATATATTTATATCACTATAGCATATATATGTGTGGGCCAAAAAATGTTTTTATTTTATTTTTGGTTCGCTATATCATGGAAAACTTGCCTCTGGGTATTTAAGGAAAATGCAAAAAAAAAAATAATTTGAATATTTTATGTCTGGAGCTAGCGTATCACACTTAAATAGTTGAATAAATATACTCTTTTTTCCGTTTTTCTGATAAATAAAATATAATAAAACAAGTTATATAACAAGTAGCTAGGGATTTAAGGTTAACAAAGTGTTAAAATGATAAATAAATAAAATAAAAAATCATTTATAATTAAAAAATATCTTTTTGCTCCATGGGGGTACCGGTTGGACTTTTTGTATATGATACTTTTAGAATTGTCCAATTGTCCGAACAATGGTCAATTTCCAAAATGCTCTAAACTTTTAATGTTCAAATATGTTTCCCAAAAAAATTGTGGTGAAATACTCAAAAAATTTGCCCCACCCCAAATATGAGGGCAATAAGTAAAACTTTTTTTGTTGCTATCTTATACTAAATTTAAATTCATAGACAGGTTTTAACTTTAATCGAATAATCTTTTATTTTAAGTTATGATCATGTAAAGTTTACAACCTCCTCATTTTGGGGAGGGTGAAAACTTTATACAGTTATATCTTTTGAACTTTTGAATAATAAATAATAATAATAAAACTAATAATAAAAAATTATTATTAGCTTTTTTCTATTGTATTCTTGTTTCCAAACATCAATGATTTGAGCTGAATTACTGCAATTTTAAAAATATGTTATTTAATATTTTTTTATATATTTAATAAATTTATACAGTAGGCAAATAAATAAAAAGTTATACATTATAAAGATTTTAGAACTTTATTCTTCTACATATATATTTAATTCTAGATTTTTCATGATGAAATTAATGACTTAGATAATTCATCTAAGTCATTAATTTCATCTTATTGCATAAAAAATAAATTTCCTCTACCACCGCTATAATTTCCTCTATCACCACTATAAACTGCTAACAAACTTTTAAGTTCTTATGGTAGGAACAATATTTTCTCATTTTTCAATAATTTAGTTAATGAGATTGAACTAATTAGAAATTCACTAATAGAACTAATAAAAAGATGTAAAGCTCGAACTTTTCCTTGCATGGTGTACACAATTGAATTTATAAAATATGTTGAGATTCAGTTGCTTCTTCTCTCATTAAACCAGGTGGAACTACCGAATCAATGATAATTTACCCAGCATGTGCTAATACTTTGTGAATAGAAGCTGGGACCTTGAACCAATCATATGTCTCTAACAATTTCTTAAATGTATCATTGCAGTATTTATCAATTTTTCTGAATCAATAGTTTACAATTGGTTGCAATTAGAATGTTATGTAATCTCATAGCAAGTTCTTCATCAATTTCTAAAATGTTTTTTTTGAGGTGTTTGTGATGTAAACTAAGATTTTCCCATCAATCACTAAAAGGACAAAACTAGAGTTGATCAAAAGAATTTATTTTTCAACTTCCTACTTAATTTTTAACTTCACTTCTTTATTTTACTTTATATACTCCAGTATAAATGGTCTACAGAATCTAAAACTCTGAGATATTATGTTATTCCATAAAATATTGTTCAAATCTGAATGCACATATAGTCAAAGAGGTGATGTTGCTGTGACTAATAGATCCAAATCTTGAAGATTATTTTGATTGGAATTATTAAAATGTTGATAGTATTTTGAGTGACTTGATGCTCTGTCATACCCTAACTACTAATTACTAATATTGCATCAAAGTAATTGTTTTATCATCCAAAATTCTCTTGGACGAGTGATCTATAAGGTTTTGTGGTTTAACTTTGACCTTTGTTTCAGTAACTTTAATGGGTTTTTTTAAAGGTTAACACATTCGTTCATTTTTTATTTTGGAAATTGCTCGATAAGATGGAATTCGCACAGTGCTTCTTTGTGAGTATTTTTATAAAATGATATATTTGCTATCAATTGTTTATGGTGCGAGAACTCGATTCATCAAACTCCTTTGTTGGTCAACCTCTTTTTGCTGATTCATTTATTAAACCCTCTTGGTTAGCTGGTGATTTAACTAAATCACTTGTTTTAAAACTAAATTAAGCCAAGCCTGATTTCTACTATCAAATTTTTTTTTTATGATAGGATGCATGCCATATTGCAACATACTTTGCAAAAGTAAGTTATAATATCTTTCTTAATAAATTAACTTTGTCTTCTCTGACTTGAATCCTAGTAATGTATTTAAACCCGCTATCTACATTATCAAAAGTATTTTTCAAAAAAACTGAAAACATAGCACATTTTATCTTAAATTGATTTCCTCCATTACTTTAGTTCACAACAAAATGCTTACAAAGTAAAAAGTAAACATTTTAACAACATTTAAAAATTCATTTGGTTTTTGGTCAATCAGTGGGACATCAAAAATGCACTTTATAATTATTTTTTCTTAAATTAATTAAGCATTTTAAATCCATTAACGCTTGAAATCAAAATAAAAAATACTTTTTTCTTTTCAAGAACAACAGGAAAACAAATTTACTTTAGTCTTTCATGCCTTAAAGTAGTTTTATTTAGTTTTAGTAATAAATAAAAAAAAATTGTTTTTATTCGAAGAAACTTGCTTAAAAAAAATTAATTTTTCAAAATTATTTAGCACTCATGATGATTTCAGCTACACTTCTCAGGGTAGTTAGTAGATAGTATAGACTAAAAAACATCAAAATGTAGGAAAGGTACAAATTGGAACAATATTTTAAATCTTTATCAAAGTTGAAATTCAAAATACTTGTGATGAACTTTTTACTCAATGCAAAAAATTGTAGGACCAACTTTTTCAGGAAATTTTTTATTTTTATTTTTAACAGCCTATATTATATTCTTTTTAATAATGTATATTTTTAAATTTTGAAATGATCTATATATTAAAATAATAATAATTAATAAAAGCATACATCTTAAGAATTTTTATCAAAAATGCATTAAAAACCTTACTTCAAGAAGCCACTACCATCAAGCCTCTCACATTTAGAATTTCATAAATCAAAAATTTTTTAGTGAGGGTGCTGACCCTTTATTTAAAACCCATTATCAGACATAATGTTTGAAGCAAGTCACTTTTGTGATTTTTGGCCATATGATTTCCCATAGTGCAATCTGAGAATTCACATGTTTGAACACTAGTTGTTCCAGTACTTAATTTCATAAATTTGATCATTGAACAGTAAAAACATTTTTAGCACTTCTATTTACTGCATTTACAAATTCAAATTAAACTTAAGAACTGCTAACAGTATTTGTCTTATAAAATAATTTTCTCTTGATGTTGTGACATTGCAATATCTAGAATAATTCAATACCTGAGAGATTTCTTAAAATTAGGGGTTTTTTAATAACAATAGTGGATGACATTTCTAGTTTAAATACTATACTGAATTTTTACTTTGAAAACAAATGTTTAAGTGTTTACTTGAAAATATTGCTAAAAATTACTCAAAATAAATGTACAGATTAGAGTACATTTAACTTTACATCTTTTTTTAAACATTTTCACTTCCAAAAAGACTGCAAGCAACCACTATTAGAGTTGAAAGTTACCGGAAGAGAAAATATAAAGTTTATAAAGCAAGATATCGATTAACAGATGACTTAAAAGATTGCAAATTATATGAATCACGAAAACAAAATAAAGGGAGCGAACTCCAAAGAACTGATGTTCGAGGAAAAAAACTAGACAAATAAGAAATTTTGGAGCACTTAGAAACAGTCCCAGTAGAAGGATGAGACTTAATTGAAAGACAAGTAGCTCAAGAATGAATTTTAGCAGAAGGCGCAAGAGACGCTAGCTCTTTGGAGCACCGATTAATATAGTGTTTATAGAAAAAAGAAAAAGAGAAGCAAAATTACAAGGTGACAATGGTTGAAGGTTGGTTGCAAGAGCAGGTCTAACTATGTTTACTATGCATTTTTGCATCTTGTCTAAAAGAGAAAGGATATCATTCGGAGATCCGCTCCAGATATGGCAACAGTATTCCATAATACTGTTATTTGTAATAATGAACCGATTTGAGATTTATAGAGAATAGAATCTGGAGTAAAAAAGTGGTGAGGTTGATAAAGAGATGCAACATTATCAGATGCTAATTTTGCAATGGATCTGATATACGGTTTCCAAGAAAGATTGGATGTAAGAGTTAATCCTAGAAGATGAAGGGTAGATGACTCATTGAATACATTACCATTTATAAATATAGGAAGGTTGAGATTGTTGGGATAACAATTAGATTGAATTTAATTGAGTTTAATCTGAGTTAAAGTTCACCAGCCACTAAGAGCCCTATGCTGTAGCAGAAATGAGATCCTTTTCAAGCTCAAATGTCTTATCCAAGCAATCAGAGAGTGTTGGTTTCTTATCAAGACAAGAATAAATGTTAGCATATCAGCAAATAATGCCACTTTAGATGTGAGAATTTCTGTGAGATTGTTAATGTAAATTCAGAAAAGTATAGGGCCAAGAATAGAACCTTGAGGAACCCCTGAAGTTACAGGTAATGAAGAAGAGTGCTGTCCATTGTAGGATAACTACGATTAGTAAGAAAGGATTCAATAGACACTCTTATTATTGACACTGTTAAAGATTCTCCAGAAGTCTAATTTTCTATGGAGTCTAATTTTTTAGATAAAATAAGAAATTTTGTGACCTGAGAATAGTGGACTTTGATGATCAGAAACAAGACATTGATCAGAAACTAGACATAAGTCGAGTAGAGAAGGTAAATGATTTGGATCATCTCGAAATAAAAGTTGGAAAGTTGACTATTTGTGTTAGAAATTGAGAAAAGCAAAAGTTGTGGACCTTAACACCAAGAGAGTCACTGATACTAGAACCAAGTCAATCAGTGTGATGACCATTAAAGTCACCAACAAAAATGATATTGGCTAAAGGATAAAGAGAAAGGGCTTGGTCAATTTGATCAGAAATAACATTCAAACAGTGAATTCTTATGAATCGTTTCGATGAAGAGACAAAGAGAGGGTAATAGAGTGAAGTGGTGCTAAATGAAAGCACATAAAAGAATATTCTGTAGATTCAAACCTAGTTTCCCAACAAAAGGGTAAAATTTTAGGAATGTAAAGCCCAGGCCAAGCATAAGGCTATTGAAGTCTTTACGAATTAAAAGATGATAACCATCAACACTAAGGTAACAAGATGAGCCGCTGAATTCAAATTAGCCTCACTCAAGAGCAAGTAGGTCTGGTGAACTTGCAAGAGATAAAGCTACTTTGAAGACCACAAATTAGTGAATGATAAGTTTCGAGAACTTGGTGATAACAGATTTAGATATCTTGATATTGGTATTATTGATGACAGATATGATATTGGTGATGACAGATTTAGAGATGATGATAGATTTAGAGATCTTGATGATTTAGAGAATTTGGTGATGATTATGAGAACTTGGTGACTTTACAGTAAACTTACATTTATTTGAAAGCAATTTTTAAATGTTAACAATATGTTTGCACTCATTTGCATTTTGTTTGCTTATCACATTCACAAGATTTTTATTCATTTGTCGCATTCACAAGATTTTTATTCATTCGCCACATTCCATACATTTGCTCATCACACTATATTTATACTCCGTAAAATTTTTATATTGGAAAAATAAAAAACAAAAAAACAAAAAAAAAGGTATAACTTTTAATTTTGTAATAAGGAAATTTATTTCAACTTTTTCTAAATTGTTATGTAAAAGTTATAAACTTATGTAAATGTAAATGTTATGTAAAAAAAACTATAAGGTCTTTTTTTGAAAGGTAAAATTTTACCTTGACAACCATACTGATATTCTGATTTTCAAAACCCAAAATTTGATCGGATATTCGAAATAAACCACCCCCTAAAGTAACTATTTCCATAGGAAAATCATATGACATTTTTTTAGCTAGTTCAAATGCCATGTTTTTGCTTTCTATACGAAGAGAGGGTTCACCAACTACCATAGCTAATGTGAATGCTGTAACAACTTGATCAATAACATTGAGACCAACATCTGTTATAGTTTTCTAAAACATTTAAATGATAAATGAAATATATATATATATATATATATATATATATATATATGTATATATATATATATATATATATATATATATATATATATATATATATATATATATATATATATATATATATATATATATATATATATATATATATATATATATATATATATATATATATATATATATACATATATATATATATTAAGAATAATTCATAATTTCATAAAATATAAAAAAAACTTTTACAAAATGACTATCATTTTCCAAGTTTGTTCCATTTGTAGAATTAGACTGAATATTAACATTTATTGCATTTCCACAAGCAATTATTAAGTTACTCAAAACAGACACAGTATTCTCAAGATTAGAACTCTTATTAAGAGCTTGATTACTTTTAAGAAAATCTCCAAGTTTCAACAAAATGTTAACAGCATAAACCTAAATGCAATTATCAATTGAAAAATGATGTTACTTGTGTAATAAAGTTGTGTGTGTGTGTGTGTGTGTGTGTGTGTGTGCGTGTCTGTGTGAGTGTGTGAAAGTGTGTGTGTGTATATATATAAACATATATATATATATATATATATATATATATATATATATATATATATATATATATATATATATATATATATATATATATATATTGAAAATAATTCACTATTAACAAGGCTGCAAGCAACCACTATTAAGATGGGAGCAAGGTTGAAGGTTGTATGAGTCAGGAAAACATGTAGATGGAAGAGAGTTCCAAAGCATTGAAGTGTGGGAAAAAAAATTAGATGAATAAAAGTTTTTAGAGCATGAATACAAGTATTTTAGAGAATAGATACAGTAAAAGCTACTTTGCTGAACCACGAGTCAAGTGAGAATGTGTTTGGTTTGGTGGAACTAGATATATTAGCTTGTTTGAGCAGCAACAATGATAGTATTTGTAGAAAAGAAAAGGAGATGCAACCTTGCAACAATAGAAAAATGACTCAAACATGGCAGA
The DNA here is from genome assembly GCF_038396675.1 of Hydra vulgaris. Lineage (NCBI taxonomy): Eukaryota > Metazoa > Cnidaria > Hydrozoa > Anthoathecata > Hydridae > Hydra > Hydra vulgaris. Next base: position 42,162,760 of record NC_088930.1, on the reverse strand, counting down.
TAGAGCAGGTCCAAATTCAATAACAATGTGTTTTTGGACCTTGTCTAAAAGAAAAAGACCATCATTAGACAAATCAGCCCATATGACAATAGAATTTTGAATAAGGACGAAAAAAGAGACTTGTAGAGGTAGAGATTAGAATTTAAAAAATTAAGAGTTAGATAATGGTGAGCACAATAAATGGAAGCAACCTTAGCAGATGTTAACTTTGTAACCGGTTGTATATATGTTTCCATGAGAGAGAGGTTTGCCATTTATTAATATTGGAACGTAGATAGAACTGTGATAGTTGTTTGTGGTAAATAACTGAGTTTATTTAGAGTTAAAACTCACAAGCTACTGCAAGCACCAATTCTATTACAGAAGTGAGATCAGATTTAAGATCGGCTGCCTGTTCTAAACAATCAAAAAGAGAAGACAGAAGTATAAATTTGAGTCATCAACAAATAGAGCCTTTTTAGATTTTAGAATGTTGCCTGGAAGATCATTAATGTAGATAAAAAACAAAACAGGACAGGATAGCCCCATGGAGTGCCCCAGAAGTAACTGGAAATGAAGAAGAGTGTTGGCCTTCAAGGATGACTCAAAACCTAGAAGACCCAGATTTGACACCAGCTCTAGCCCAATAAGTGACATTGGTAGGAAGGAGGCATGAACTTCCAAGTGAAATGCTCTTCTGTGGTACTTTGTGATAGGACTGTAAGGACTTCTGGGAGCACTTTATTAACTGCAAATAAAAAAAAAAGCAAGCTTATGAAGAAGACCAACATACTAAACTTTATCAAAAGCTTTTATTGTGTCAAGAGCAATAGCCTTTCTCCATCTATTTAATGCACAATAGAATCTTTCAGTCACAGTAGTTAATAAGTCAGCTATTGAACAAGAAGACTGAAATCAATATTGATTATCAGAAAGTAAGCCACTAGACTCAAGATGAGATGTTTTTTTGATTATTTATGAAATTAATTGAAAATTAATAAAATTTAAAAGATTAAAAATTTGTTGATTAAAAACTCAAAGACCTTGTTAATAATAAAGAGAACACTAGTTGGACAATAACTGCGGGGGACAGAGTATTCTCCAGACTTTTTAAAAATTGAAACCACAGATGCCATTTTACATCAGGCAGGAAAACAAGATTCAGTCAAGCACTTATTAAATAATTTAGAGAGAATTAAAGACTATGACGGAATGTTATCTGGACCAAAAACTGTAGAAGAATTTAAATGAGAAAGTTATCAATGGAAGTCGAAGTGGCTTGTAAGTGTCTAACAATAAGCTAACCTATTTAACTGAAATGGAAAGGAAGGAATCTTATGGCCATAAGATTCAACAATCAAATTAGGAGAAATGTTTTTTGCAAATAGTTCTTTCTTATCCATGGGAGAGGTAATAAGATCAGTGCCATGAACTAGAGATAAAATGTTAGCCTTACCTTTGTTAATGACGCTGTTGAAGATTCTCAAAAAGTCTCTAGAGCCTAGCTTTTGGATATAAAGTACAAAATTTAATGAATTTAGAATATTAATGCTTAGAATCACACAGCACCTTTTTACACTGATTTCTTACAATAATAAAAAGAGGTTTAGTCTCAAGAGAGTTGTTCATGTAAAAAAGATGCAAAAAATGATTACAACTAGATAAAGCAGCTGCACAAGAAAGTGAGCAGAGTAGAATGAGGCTTGACTTGAAACTTACAAGAAGGTATATAAGCATACTTGCCTGAATCCAGGAGGTTACATAGAAGGTGCATTTATCAGAGGAGATGATAGATAAAATCAGCCCAAGGACTGTCCCAAAGAAAATCGCAAAAAGAATCCCAGTCAGTTTTAGATTAAGTTAAGTAGAAGATAGGGTTAGTCTAAAGAAGAAGTACAAGATAAAAGATTTATAAAGATAAAAGTCACAGTATATAAATATATATACATATATGTATATATATATATATATATATATATATATATATATATAAATATATATATATATATGTATATATAAATATACATATATACACATATTCTTTTTTAAACATCTTCACTTCCAACAAGGCTGCAAGCAGCTACTAATTAAAGTTGGATGTTACTGAAAGAGAAAATATGAAGATTGTAGAACAAGATAAAGATTGACAGACGACTTAAAAGATTGCAAATTATATGCATCAGGTAACCAAGATGAAGGAAGCAAATTCCAAAGAACTGATGTTCGAGGAAAAAAACTAGACAAATAAGCGTTTTTGGAGCACTTAGAAACAGTCACAGAAAAAGAATGACACTTAATTGAATGACGAGTAACACGAGAATGAACTTTAGTAGATGGCACAAGAGACGCTAGCTCTTTAGAGCAGTGCCCATTATAGTATTTGTAGAAAAGAGAAAGAGAAGCAACATTACGGCGATGTGATAATGGTTGGAGGTTGGCTGCAAGAGCAGATCCAACTATGTTTACCAGGTGTTTTTTCACCTTGTCTAAAAGAGAAAGGGCATTGTTAGAAGAACCACCCCAGAAATGGCAACAGTATTCCGTACAAGGCCGGATTTGAGATTTATAGAGATAGAGAATAGAATCCGAAGAAAAAAAGTGACGAGCTCAATAAAGAGATACAACCTTAGCAGATACTAATTTTGCAACTGAATTGATATATGGTTTCCAAGAAAGATTGGAAGTAAGAGTTAATCCTAGAAGATGAAGAGTAGGTGACTCATCGAGTACATCACCGTTCATAAATATAGGAAGATCTAAATTATTGTGATAACGATTGGCTAAAAAAAAATGGAGTTTTATCTGAATTAAAGTTCACCAGCCACTGTGAGCCCCATGCTGTAGCAGAAGTGAGATCCTTTTCAAGCTCAAATGCCCCCTCCAAGCAATCTGAGGGTGTTGGCTTCTTATCACAACAAGAATAAATGGTAGTATCATCAGCAAACAATGCCACCTTAGATGTGAGAATATCTGGAAGATCGTTAATGTAAATTAAAAAGAGTATAGGGCCAAGGATAGAACCTTGAGGAACTCCTGAAGTTACAGAATAAGAAGAAGAGTGTTGTCCATCGAAGACAACTTTTATGCTACGATTGGAAAGTAAGGATTCAATGATCTTGAAGATGTTGCCAGATACACCATAAGAAGAAAGCTTATGGAGAAGAATGAAGACCAGCAGGAGAAGACCAGCATGCCAAACTTTATCAAAAGCTTTAGAAATGTCAAGAGCAATGACTTTAATCTCTCCACTTTTATCTAATGCACAATAAAACCTATCGGTTATTACTGTTAGCAAATCAGCTGTAGAACGAGAAGATCGAAATCCATATTGATGGTCAGAAAGTAAGTTATTAGATTCAAGATGAGAAATTAAGTGTTAGTTAATTAAAGATTCAAAAACCTTGCTTATGATAGGAAGAAGACTTATGGGACAGTAGTTAGACGAATCAGATCGCTCTCCAGAATTTTTGAAGATAGGGATAACAGATGACTCTGATAAGCACTTGTTGAATAGTTTTGAGAGTATAGACGATAGCTCCGGAGAGAACACTTCTGCAAGACAGTAACAGATATGTTGTCCGGGCCACAACCTGTAGAAGAGTCTAGGCAGGAAATCACTTTAGATACAGATGCTGGAGTGATATGAATGTCAAGCAATGAATCAACCTGTTTGTTGGCAATATCAGGTAGAACACAACTAGTGGAATTAAGAGATGATATTGATGAAAAGTTTTTAGCAAACAATTCGGCTTTGTCTTTAGGTGAGGTGACAAAGTCTGAACCATACAAGAGAGGTGGAATTATAGATTTGCCCTTATTATTGATATTATTAAAGATTCTCCAGAAGTCACGAGAGCCTAATTTTTGAGATGAGATACGAGTTTCATGACCTGAGTCATGAAATCTCATACAATTGTTCCAGAAAACAGACGTCTGTTTTCTGGAGAATTGTTTTGCTGATAAATATGGAAGTAACAGTTTTAACTGGCAATTGCAGCAGCACAGTGTGAGGAAAACCATGCAGGAGAGTAAGACTTAACCTGGAATCGTCGAGAGGGAATAAAAGATTCCATGCCAGCCTGAATCCACGAAGTTATGTAAGAAGCACATTTGTCGACAGGAAGACAAAAGATTTCTACCTAAAGGCCATCACGAAGAAAATCACATAAAGTATTCCAGTCAGCTTTACTGTAGTTGTAAGAGGTTCGATAGTAGGGGGATTCAGGTGATGAAGAAGAATGAGATATTAGTTTTAGAGAGATCAAACTGTGATCAGAAGCACCTAAGGGTAAATGTGGAGAAACTGAGCACTGACTAGGATCAGAAACAAGACATAAGTCGAGTAGAAAAGGTAGATGATTCGGGTTGTCAGGAAATCGAGTTGGAAAGTTGACTATTCAAGTTAGGGATTGAGAAAGGCAAAAGTTGTGGGCTTTAATGCCTGCAGAGTCACTGACACTAGAGCCAAGCCATTCAGAGTGGTGAGCATTAAAGTCACCGACAACAACTATATTAGCTGATGGATAAAGAGAGAGGGCTTGGTCAATATGATCAGAAATAACATCAAAAAGAGTGCAGTCTTGAGATGAAGGAGAGCGATATAGAACAAAGAGAAAGCCGATAGAGTGAAGTGGTGCTAAACGAAAGCACATGAAAGAATAGTCTGTGGATTCAAACCAAGTTTCACGACAAATGGGTGAATTCTTACAAATGTAAATGCCAAGGCCAAGCATGTGACTATTGGAGTCTTTACGAATTAGAGGAAGATAACCATCAACACTAAGATCACAAGATGAGACAGCCGAACTCAAATTAGTCTCACAAAGAGCAAGTAGGTCTGGTGAACTTTGCAAGAGATAAGACTCAACAGAAAAAAAGTTACTTCGAAGACCACGAATATTAGTGAATGATAGGTTTAGAGAACTTGATGATGATGATGGTTTTTTGTGTTTTATAGTTTTTGGTACTTTATTCATTTTTAAATTAGATTGAAGAACTTGACTCAAAGCATAGATAGTACTCAGAACACCATTTAATAGCCCAAGCAATTGCCTCATTACTACTAATAAACCCTAAGCCGTAACAAAGGGCTCCAAATATTTTTCAGCTGTTGATGGAATCAACCTCTCTGAGAGCTACCATAGAGTTTGGGAAACCTGACTACCAGCCGGCCTTAGAACTATTAAACTGAGTTTTAAAGCTGTACCCTCATTAGAAGATAATAGAATGAGTTGCCTAGTCATAAAAACAGAGACACAAGCAAAACCCATCCATTGAGTCAAGAAGATCCAGCATTCAACATCCTAAATTATAAACAATGTATTAAAAATACATCTGCGCCAGCCTAATAGATGAAGAAGGGGTGCGAGGCTGGTCAACAGATAGAATCTGTTTACCCCTTAAGTCTTTGCCTAGGAGGCCTTCTACAAGAAAGTAGCTGGGTGCATTTAACATCTGCCCAAGATGAGTATTTTTATCGAGACACCATCTCTAGCCTTTACTCAACCAAGAGCCCCAAGACAGGAGGTGTTTTAAGTCGGAGTTGGCATCTCCTAGCCTTTGTCTAAAAAGGTGTATCCTACAAGGCAACAGGACATGAAGCAGATTGTACTGGGTTACATGTTACCAGTAGCAGGATTACCTGATCTGACTGTAATGTAGAGAGGTAGCAGCTTCAGGAGAAAATGGTAGTGGTAGAAGAAGAAAAACTTGTTGCATGTTGTATGAATGAGCTTTAGTTAAAGAATGAAGATGCTTAAGAATGTTTATATTAGTTATAAAAGGGGAAGGTTAAATTTTGATGAAATAATGATGACAATAATGATGATGATGATGATGATGACGAATGATGATGATGATGATTATGATGATGATGATGATGATGATGATGATGATGATGATGATGATGATGATGATGATGATGATGATGATGATGATGATGATGATGATGATGATGATGTTTATATTCAAGTATACATGCATATATATATATATATATAAAATATAACATCAATTTCGAATTAAAAAATATATACTTTAGGATGTATCAATGTTTATCCAGCCTTGGTCACAAACCCGGCCCTGGCTATATTTTTCAAACCCAGTCCCTGTCAAATTTCAACCCCAGTTGTTTACTACTCCAAATACGTAAAATGCATTTTGTAAGAAAATATTAAATGAAATTTACAGAAATTTGATAAATAATTTGTATAAATACTAGTTATTTATTATATTTTAGTAAATTTATGATAATATATAATGCATAACATTGTGCATATGCATTAGTTTAATAAAAGCATACTTATATATATATATATATGCATTAGTTTAATAAAAGCAATACTTATATATATATATATATGTATATATATATATATATATATATATATATGTATATATATATATATATATATATATATATATATATATGTATATATATATATATATATATATTATATATATATATAAAATATATTCTGATATACAGGGTGACCACAAAGTATCCGCACACGAGACGGTTTCATCTTGTGAAAATATAAGCATAAAAGCACTTATGTATTTTCTTATTTATTTGTTGTTTTTGGTTAATATTATGTCATAAACTTTATATACTTTACTTTATATACTTTGTAAACTATGTTCAATTGGTTTTTTTAGAATGGTGCGCGTTTCTCCTTATCGTCAATCTATCATCGAGTTTCACAAAAAAGCCATCGAGCCCCGATCTTAACCCGATGGATTTCTCAGTCTGGAGCGTCCTAGAAGGAAAGGCATGCCAAAAGCCGCATAAAAATATTGAAAGTTTAAAAAAATCACTACTGAAAGCTTGGGATTCTCTGGACCCTGCCTACTTGCTCGCCACCGTCGAAGCATTCCCGAGACGCCTACAGGCCTGTTATTTTGCTGATGGAGGAAAATTCGAATTCAATCTTTGAATCATAATTGTTATAGTTCAATAAATGTTTTAAAATAAAATTTGTGTTCCAAATACTTTCTACGTGCTTTTTATTAAGCTCTTTATCTGTGCGGATACTTTGTGGTCACCCTGTATATATAGTATATAATATATTCTGATGAGTCTTTATTAATGAAACAGTGTTAAATAAAAAAATTTTGTTAAGTGATTTTCTACTAATATATATATATACAATAAGTATAAATATTTATTCTTATATATTTTTAAAATAAATTTAGAAAAAAAAAACTTCTATAATCTTTTCAGACATACCCATAGTGAAATGATTGCTTATTAATCAATTAGCAAAACAAATATACCTGTGAAGGTAGTGAAACATCTTCAGGTATCTCAAGTAGAGAAACAAGAGCATCAGAAGTTTGTTTTAAATCATCAGAATTGGCAATATTTACTTTTGATAAATACTCTATCATAGAGGTTTTGACCTACAAGTTGAAATCAGAACTGAGTAATTTAAATCATCAGAATAGGTTATACTCACTTCTTCTTGTAAAAACACTAGCATAGAAGTTTTGACTTACAAGTGTAAATTTAATAACTATTCTTTTGCAAAAAAACTTTAAATCACTAACTATATATTTTGTTTGTAACTATATATATATTTTGTTTGTAAAAAATAAAATGAAAATGTCTTGAAAGTTAAAAGTAGAGTACAGTCAAATTTTTATATTAAATAAAATATATTTTGTTTTTCTATATAAAATAAGTTTTACTGTATTACTGCACCAATGTTTTTATTCCATTGAGCTTAGGAATAAATTTTTATAAGTTTGATATTTACCAAGTGATTATTAGATTTATAAATATTCATCCCCAAATAAATCATCCTTTAGTTTACCAAGTAGAGGAGTTGTTAAACTCAAAATTTACAAACCACTACATAACATTACTACCCCACACTCACTCTTTTACCAATGAAATCAAAATACAAGAGTAAAAATCTGGATAACAAATAAAGAAACTACAGTGTTCATTGTTACTAAACTCATGCAACATCCCATGATAATTTAGTTAATATCTAGAACATTTGATTATCATGTTATTACTGCCTCCAAAACATGGTTTCAAAAATATTCAGTACCAAATATTGATGGGTATAACCTATATTGTAAAATTTGCCATGACAATATAGGTTTTAAATCACTCCTGCTTCTGTTGCTAAAGTCATATCTCAATTAAACTCTTCTACGACTTGTGGTGCAGATAACATTCCTACAATAGCCTTACAAAAGTGTCCTCCAGAATTCTCTTCAATTCTCTCATAACTATTTAATAAGCGCTTGACTAAATATTGTTTTCCTTTGAGCTAGAAAATGGCATATTATGTTACAATTTTTAACAACTCTGGAGAATGTTCTGACCCCTCTAAATATTGTCAGATCAGTCTTAACATCCCATCTTAAGTCAAACAACTTACTGTCAGACAGTCAACACGGTTTTAAATCTTCTCTTTCTTAGGCTGACTTGCTAACTGCTGTAACTGAAAGATTCGATCGTGGATTAGATAGATGGAGAAAGGTAGAGTCTATTGCCTTGACATCTCTAAAGCTTTAGATAAACTTTGAAATGTTGGTCTTCTTTATAACTTGCTTCATATGGTATATCTAGAAAAGTTTTTCAGATTATCATATCATTTCTTTCTAACCGCTTTATTTATTATTAAGTCAAACAACTATCACAATACTGTTGACATTCCTATACTGATGAATGGCAACTCTCTAACTGAATCTTCTTCTTTATGTCTGAATTATCATTCACTACTGATCTCTCATGGAAACCATATATGCAATTGATTGCCAAGTTAGCATTTGCTAAGGCTGCTTATCTTCATCATACTTGTTCTTTTCTTAGTCCTAATTTCATTCTTTATCTTACAAATCTCTTATTTTTCCCTGTGTGGAATAATGTTGTCAAATTTAGGCTGATTTTTCATAATGCTCTTTCTCTTTTAGACAAGGTCAAAAAACGCATTGTAAGCCTAGTTAGACCTGCTTTATTTGATAAGCCTGAGCCTTTCTTCCACCAACATAAAGTTGCCTCTCTTATTTTCTTTTCTACAAATACTATCATGGTTGCTGCTCTAAGGAGTTAATATCTCTAGTTCCATCAGCCAAAACTCATTCTTGTTTGACTGGTTAATCAGCAAAGTTGCATCTTTTTACTGTATCTGTTCCTACACGCTCTAAAAGCTTTTATTCATCCAACTTTTTCCCCCACACTTCAATGTTTTGGAACTCTTACCCATCTTCATATTTTCCTGACTCATACAATCTACAACTTTTTAAATCTTTTGTCGACCATTTCCTTGCTCTTTAACACTATTCTTTTTTTCCTAGTAACTCCCAACTCAATAGTGGTTGCTTGCAGCCTTGTTGGAAGTGAATTAGAATTAAAGAAAAAAAAAACTGCAAATCAAATTTTCAGTTTATTAATTTTTAATAATTGTTTTTTTTGCAAGTATTTTATTCCCAAAGATTAATAAAACAAAAAATTATGGGATTAAGTTTATAATATGTTACTCCGCATATTAAAAATCTAATGAAAGCAAAAAAATTTGCTTGGTATATCAAATACCCAACTAAATGGAAAAATAAACTTTAACTAAATTAATAAACTTAAAACAAACTATAATTGTCTTATTCTTTGCATTAAAGCTGAAATATTAAAGTTAAAATGAGAACATAAAAAATAATATCAAAATCCCAAAACAATCCAAAACTAGTCTAAAAATATAATAATTAATAATTAAAGAGTTTGTTCTCTCAAATATACTTTCTCAAATTAAATCTTTCTGATATAATTTGAAGTGGCTTGTGAACTATAACTCAAACAAAACTCAGTTATTTACAGCAAACAACTATCGCAACATTCCTATATTAATGAATGGCAACCCTGTCACAGTCCTACTCATTACGTCTTCTTGGATTATCATACACTACTGACCTATCATAGAAAGCATATATACAATTCATTACAAAACTAGAATCTACTGAGATTGCTTCTCTTTATTGTGCTTGCCATTATCTTACCCTTGATTCTATTCTCTACCTCTACAAGTTTCTTATTTGTCCTTGTATGGAATAATGATTCATATTTCTCTTTCATCTTCACATTTTCCTGACTTATACTTTTTAAGTACCTTTTCAGGTTATCTATCAATTATTTCCTTTCTTATTAACTCTATTCTTTTTTTTTTAGTAACTCCCAACTTAATTAGTGGTCTGTAGATTTGTTGGGAATGAATTAGTATAAAAAATACATATATAGTTGATCTTACTGAATCTGTTTACTCTTGAAAACTCTGAACATTTTCCATTGTTAAATAAAAGGACATTAAACCTGAATGCATTTGAAATAATTTGGGTTTCTTTAATACAAACATTATTAAGAAATTTAATGATCTAAACTCTTTCTTTCAGATCTGACAGCTTTTTTTGACATATTTTAATACTAAAGACGTGACAAAATCTTTGCAATACTATTTGCAAAAATTTATATGAACCCTTTAATTCTGTAACAGTATTTTCTCTCTGAAACTTAGAGAATATTAGTCTGGTCTATAAAAAAAAGGAAACAAATTATTTGCTAAAAATTATCAACCTATTTCACTAAGTTGATCAACCTAGTTCTCGAAGTTAAGTGACTTGAGTTTAAAAACTTCAAAAAACTTGTAAAAACAAAACCTTAAACCACATCAATGATAAAACCTGCTCTCTACAAATTAACATAGCTTTCTTTATCATAAATCATGCATAAACAATCTAATAGAGACTTTTGATAATAATTTTTCCTCATTAGAATTTCACCAGGTTGTTGTTGTAACCTCTCTCAACTTTGTCAAAGTTTTTGAATCTGTATCTCCCAACAGATTTATATTTTTGATACCAATGATGCAATCTAATCCAAATCTTTTAACTAAAACAATGATTTGATATAGTTAATAATATACAACTACAATTCTAAAAAATAATAATATTTATGTTTATAGTAAATTCTGGCTTATCTCCAGCAGCATTTCAAACTTAATGAATTTCTCACAAATATCCTAACAAATTTTTGAAGAATAACTTTATCATTCTCATAACACATTTTTAATTAAGTTTCAATATGGTAATCCTTTTATTGGAAAAATTTTCTTTATATTTTAAATAAAAAAAAACTTTATCTTAAACTGTATTTTGAAAAATGTTGAGGCTAAATCAAAACAACATTTAATTTACATGGACTTCGATATGCAAGATTTCAAATATCGTTTTTAAAAATATGTTAAAGTTGTGCAAATTCACAGACAAAAATCGAGATCACCTATTCTTCATATAAGTAACTCTTCATCAAACTAACTAAAATGTATCTAATCTAGTTATTTAAAACTAAATCAATTTAAAACTAAAAAAAATAGGAATTGATATTATATCATTTGCTAACAATAACAAAATCTAACAATAACCTGTAATAAAAACTTTTTAATTAGATTAAACCATTGTTTAGCTGAACAACTTTAATTTAACACCCTACTCAAAAAACAAAAAGGAGAACACAATGAACTTAAAAAAATTGATAAAGTTTTATAAAAACTATTGCTTCTGTACAATAAATACGGTGTTTTGTTCATTCCAACAACAAATCAATCATTCTCAGCTGCATCTTCAGACAATCAAAAAATTACAATAACCCTAATTCCAATTCTAACTTCCAATGATACAAAAATACTAAACTCGGTACATTACAGCGGCAAACAATCAATTAAAAAATAAGAAAACCAAGGCCTTCTTAATGCCTTAAATTTCCTTTATGTCAAAAAGTACAATGAAAACTATGTATCAATAAACAGTAATGAAATTAGCCTAGGAAAAGGTTTAATGATATGATGAAACATTTTTACAAGTGATCACTTTTACTAACTATAATGCTTATACATCATCCAATAACATCTCAGGTTATGTAACATCAAATCTTCTGAGAGAATCAATGATGTAACCAACACTGCTCTTTTTATTACCCTATCAATATTTTTCTGTTAACTATCCCTACAGGAATTTGAATTTTTATTGTTGGTAGCAAGATAGTTAAAAAAATCTTTTTTATTGGAAACTTTTAAATTATTTTAATTACCAACTATAAAGCTACCATGGATACTAATTGCTGGTCCCAAATTAAGAAAAGAACTTATGAAACAAAACATAAAAGTTCACATCAGCTTTAAATTTAAACAATATATTTTCCAACAGTAAGACAAAAATTCCTTCAAATGCAAACCCAGGTTTCTACCAATTAAAATATTTATGCAATTCTACATACATTGGTGAGACTAAAAAAAAAGTCATATCAAGATATATTGAACACCAGAAAAATAGTATAAAAAGAAAATGTTCACATTCACAGCCAGTTCACGTGCTAATAAACATTTTAAATCATGCCATGCTACTTTTCACTGGCTGAATCCTGAAACCATATCCATTGCTTCAGAGTATCATGTTGAGTTGTTGAGAAGTGGTGAAGAAATTCATAATGTAAATGACTTAAACAATGTGATAACAAAAAGTTAGGGGCCAATTTTTATTTGATTAGTTAACATCAGCTTTTGAAAAACTTTTTTTGCATTTTATTATGCTCTTTTTAATGTTATCTTTTTTAACAGTTTCTTTTTTTTATAATTTTTTTTTATGTTAATTTCCTCCTCCCCAAAGCCAAGAAGGCCACTACAGAGGAGAAGGCTACTTAATTGTGTTAATAAATTAATGATTTTCTTTGTAATGATTTTTATTATACCTGATGACACTGATCAAAATAGATCAGCAAAATATATTTATGTGTGTATATGTATATATATATATATATATATATATATATATATATATATATATATATATGTATATATATATATATATATGTATATATATATATATATACATGTATATACATATATATATGTATATACATATATACATGCATACACATATATGTATGTATATATATATATATATATATATATATATATATATATATATATATATATATATATATATATATATATATATATATATATATATATATATATATAAAGCAAAAGAATTTAAAAGAAAGAAAGAAGTTTACAGAAGACTTCAAAAACTGTAAACTATATGAAACTATATAAAAAGTATAATAAACTATATGAGACAGTAAAACATGCATAGAATAGGAACTTCAAAAGCACTTAAGTTTGATGAAAAAAATTAAATTAACAAATGTTTTTAAAGAATGAAAAAATAGTTACAGTGTAAGGCTTTGCTGAATGACAAGATTGAGTTTTGGTTAATGCAACAAGTGATGATAGCTCACTTGAGTGGCAACAATGAGTATACTTTTTGAAAACAGAAAGAGAGGCAACTTTACAATAATGGGACAGAAGCTCAAGTTTGGCAGCTAAACCAGCTTCAAACAGCATACACAATGCGTTTTTAGACTTTGTCTAAAAGAGAGAGTGCCTCATCAGAAGAATCAGCCCAAACATGACAACAGTATTTTATAAAAGGACAAATAAATAATTTATTGAGGTAGAAAATAAAATCACTAATACAAAAACGACAAGCATAAAAAATGAGATAACTTTAGCAGTTAGCTAACTATGAAATGTGTTGTATTTATGCATGTGAGATCTCATAGAATATAATCCATGGATAATCCAAAAAGCCATAAACTAAAGAAATTTGCAAATTCATCAATATAATAATAAAATATGTAATATCAACAATAATGCATTAAATAATAGTAGTAAACAACTGAGTTTTGTTTCGATTAATAAAACAATAATTTGGTTATAAATAAATATTAAAAATAATAAACTCATAAAAACAAATATTTACGTTTAAAATAACAAATAGGTTTTTTATTTAAAATTTGAAAATTTAATGAAATTTTAGGAATCTTCCTAACCAACCTTAAAATGTGAAAAAAAAAAATTAAACATACTTCTTTTTGATCTAACAACTGGGTTTTATTACCATCTGTAAAATATCCATTATTTAATGTCAAACAAACTGAGATTATAAGTTGACTCAATAGCTGACTATTTCCATCTAGTGAAAGTTTTTTAAACAAATTATTATCGCCAGATACCACATTGAGCATCCATTTTTGAACAACATTATTGTTTGATGAATTTAAAGGAAAAACCTACATGATGATATAAATATAACAAAAATAATGTGTTGTATAAATACAACTAAATATAAAAATTATTAAATTCAATTACTGCTGATGGATATATTGAACTTTTTTTAATGTTTTATTAATGTATTAACATTTTGTGATAAAATATTAATCTAAAACTATTAATAATTTAATTGAATAATTTTATATAAATTAAATTTTATTTTTTTTACTACAAAAATAATAATTTTATGATTGATCTTTTAAATTTCTCCATTAAAAAACTTACATTTATACTTTTTTTATTATTATTATTGTTAATTTCATTTTCATGTAAAGTGTAGGTGCATTGACTGATATAGTTACTGATCAGGTTTAGGGGTGTGTACCTACATCAACTGAAAGTTTTAGTTTGGGAAAACACACTTAAAATTAAACGAAAAGTTATTTTCAAATTTTGATTTTTGGTGTTCATTTTGAAGCATATTATAGAAAAATTTCACACACTCCTACTCTAGTATTCTATTTAAAGACTATTTATCTATCTATCTATATCTATCTATATCTATCTGTCTATCTATATATATATATGTATATATATATATATATATATATATATATATATATATATATATATATATATATATATATATATATATAAACATATCTTAAAGAAAAACACGATATTTTTTAATCTTGACATGTTTCGTAGTTAACATACTACATTTTCATAAGATAAAATTACAATAAAAAAACAAAAAAACAATTGATTTGAAAATGATGTTTACAATAAAATTTATCCTGTTGGTTCACAAAAGGCAAGAATTTATGCTTTACCTAAGATGCACAAACTCAGTAAAGATTCTTCTCTACCACCTTTTAGACCAATTATTTCAACAATCGGAACATATAATTATAAACTTGCCAAATATCTTTCTGATTTATTGTCTCCTTATATACCTAAATTTTATTCCACCTGTGACTCTTTCTTTTGTTGAGGAATTAAAACAAGTTGATATAACTAACAAATAGTTTCCTATGATGCCGAGAGCTTATTTACTAATATTCCACTTAATGAAACTATAAATATAGCTATTGATTTATACTTTAAAGATGAAACGTGCCTAAAATATTTTTCTAAAGCTCAGTTCAAAAAATTACTTCAAATCTCAACATCCGGTTCTCATTTCTTATTTAACAGGAAATATTATGATCATTTAGATGGCGTTGTCATGGGTTCTCTTTTAGCACCAATTTTAGCTAATATTTTATTGGGTTTCACGAACAAAAATGGGTTAGTAATTGCTCTTCCTCTATACCAATTTTCTATAAACATTATGTGGATGATACTATCACTACTTTTTATTCAGAGTTTAAAGCTCAGGAATTTTTACACATCTTAATAAACAACATAAAAACTTAAAATTTACTATGGAAAAAGAACAAGATAATCAAATTGCATTTTTAGAAGTTCTTATCAATAAGTCTGTTTCACTCTCCACATCAGTTTATCACAAAAAAACATATACTGGTCTTTTACAAAAATTTTCCAGTTTTGTTCTCTATTGTTATAAAATTAGTCTTATACGTTGTTTAATTGATAGAACGTATAAAATCAACAACACATGGCTAGGATTTGATAAGGACATAAAAAATATATCTAATGTTTTAAAAAATAACCAATATCCACCTAAAATAATTGACAGTAAAATTAAACTATTTGTTGATAAAAAGTTAAATCCATCTGTGATAAATAGTATTGATAACCATAATATAAGATATTATAAGCTTCCATTTATAGGATTTTTTTCAAATTTTACTAAATCATTAATTAATGTTAACAAAATCATTAATTAATGTTAACAAAATCATTAATTAATATTAACAAAATCATTTATTATTGTTAACAAAATCATTAAAAAATATTCTAAAGATGTTATAATTAATTTAATTTTCACTACCAACAAATTACAAAACAGTTTATGTATAAAAGATCCACTTCCTAAGCTGCTCAAATCTAATGTTGTTTACAAATTTTCTTGTGCTGGATGTAATGCCAGTTATATTGGAGAAACCTGCAGACACTTAACAACAAGGATTCATGAGCATCTTACAAGTGACAAACAATCTAATGTTTATAAGCATTTAGTTTCATCTGTTAATTGTAAAAATTTAAGTAACTATAATTGTTTTGAAATTTTGGATACTGCTTCTAACAAAAACAAATTGAAAATTAAAGAAGCACTCCATATTAAATGGGAAAACACATCTGTAAATAAACAAACTGTTCATTATAATATAAATTTGTCTATCTAGTTTTTTATGTTTGTTTGTTTTTTTGTTTTTTTATTTACTTATAATGTTATTATTTTTTTTTTTTTCTATTTATGGTATCATAATTTGTATTATAATTTTTATTGGTTTGTAACAACTCTATTTGCCTGTTAATATTTCTCTGCAATGTCTTTAAATTTTGATTTTATATTTATATCCAGAGTTTTAAATTTGTAGTTTTATCTTTTGAAAATGTAGTATGTTAACTACGAAATATGTCAAGATTAAAATATATAGTGTTTTTCTTTAAAATATGTTCACATTTATTGCTATTGCATTGGTCAAGAAATATATATATATATATATATATATATATATATATATATATATATATATATATATATATATATATATATATATATATGTATATATATGTATACAAATCTATATATATATATCTATATATATATATATATATATATATATATATATATATATATATATATATATATATATATATATATATATATATATAGATATATATATATATATATATATATATATATATATATATATATATATATATATATATATATATATATATATATATATATATATATATATACTCAATTGAATGGAAAGTAACTGGAGAATGAACTTTAGTAGATGGCTCAAGAAACGCAAGCTCTTCAGAGCAGTGCCCATCATAGTATTTATAGAAAAGAGAAAGAGAAGCAAAATAATAACAATGTGATAATGGTTGGAGGTTGGCTGCAAGAGCAGGTCCAACTATGTTTACAATGCATTTTTGCACCTTGTCTAAAAGAGAAAAGGCATCATTGGAAGATCTTTCCCAGATATGGTAACAATATTCCATCTTTATTCAGTATTTTTTTTTGCAAAAAGTAATATTTTTTGTTTGTTAAAAACTTTTAAAAGTAAGAAATCATTATTTGCAAAGCCGCAATTTTAAGAAATAATGAAAAAATATATTTTAATTAATATTTATTTTAATTAATTTATACAACAAATGTTGAAAAAAGAAAGAAATTAGTAATTGTGAAATGATAATAATAAAAATTAATTAATTATTAATAATTTAAAAAAAATTAAAACAAAATAAATATTCTGCAATATGTACATTTTCAAAATTTGTTTTTCTTAACAAGTAAAATAAACTTGTTTTGCAGAAATTTATTTTTATTTCATTGCGGTAGTTAAAAAAGTTATTGTCCTTAAATAATAAAAAAAAACAAAGATAATTTTATGACGTCAAAATCATGAAGAGCTAATGAGCTAAGCCGTTTTTTATTTAAAACAAAAAAAATATATATATATTTCTTGAGCAACGTAATAGCAAAAAATGTGAACATATTTTAAAGAAAAACACAATACTTTTTAATCTTGACATGTTTCGTAGTTAACATATTACATTTTCTTATTTTAAACAAACCATAATACATAAGTTATGACTATTCTTGTTTTTGCAGTAGTAAAATTTTTACTTTTTTTTTTCATTAATTTTTGCAATATAATAAATTGTTTTAAAACAGTGTTTTTAATAAACTGAAAAGTTGATGACCAGAAATACTTCCAGAGATCGCAATTAGCAATCACTTAATTCAAGACTTGTATTGCTTAGAAATGCAATATTATTAGATTTCAAATGAAGGTTGAATATTTAGGAGAACCTAGAAAAATTAATAGATTTTGAGATTATAAAAAATCAATGGGTAATTTTTATTGCCCAATGGTTAATTGCTAAAACAATATTTTGTATTGAAAAATATTTCTACAATGTAATTAACTGAACAATAGCTAATCTAGGAATTGTAAATACTTTATTGATATTTTAACTAAAATTTGCCTCTTAAAAAAGCCACTGTTCAACATCAGTTTAATAAAGATTTTCCAGGAATATACCTATAGGATATATACCTACAGGTATACACCTAACACATGGACCTAATAGTCTTAATGATAAAACGAAGGTATGCGTATCGTAAAAAATATTGCTCAAAAATAATTGCAATTCCCTGTTTAGGCTGTCAGCCTCAAACATCATAAAAACATCATAAAATCAAACATTATCTATATATATATTCATATATATATATATATATACACATATAATTCATATATATATATATATATATATATATATATATATATATATATATATATATATATATATATATATATATATATATATATATGTATAGATAGATATAGATATAGATATATATATATAGATAGATAGATAGATAAATAGATAGATATAGATATAGATTGAATAAATGTTGTCTTTAAAATTTATATACCTGGGCTTGCAGTTCAAAAGTTGTAACTGAATGAAAAAAATCTTCTACTTCAACAGTAATGTTTACAAAATAATCATCTACTTCATTCCCACTAGATAGAATTATTTCATGACTTTCTTTTGAACCATAAGAGAGCAACTGTTTTGTAAGAGCACCGATAAAAGATTTTGTACTTAATAGGATTCTGTAATATATAGAATTCTGATTTGATATCCATTTGGAACATGAAACATTAAAAACAGTAGTCATTGAAGTGCCCTTCAAAGGATATACAGAGCACATGCCACCCAAAGGAACATTATTTACCAGAAAGTGATATTCAGAATGGGAAGTTAAACCTTTGAGAAGAATGGGAAGTTAAAAATGACAATTTTGCAAAAAACAAAAAATAAATCTAATAAAACTCTTACCTGACTTTTTAGTGACATCTAAAGCTATTTTATAAAATTTTCCACTAGTCAATGAGTCAGGTTTGACTACAAAAAGTGATGAATTATCATGTGTGAGCACATCTTTTTGAAAATTAAGTGTGGGATTATCAGATATATCACTCCATTTATAAATTAAGTCATCAAATTCACATGAAGAACATAATATAATTAATATTAGCCTTATTGATGGGTTTACTAACTCCTGACAATTTGATTGGCACCTATGAAATAAAATAAAAACCTTAAAAAAATGTTCTTTTATATCCTGCATAACAGAGAGCATAAATTACCTTGTTTAACTTGAACATAAGAAATTTATAACATGCCTGTCAGGTATAAACAATAAAAAATCTAGATGAGATAAACTATTTTCTGGTAGAGCCTACACATGATGTAATATAATTATAAATGTAATATAATTATAAATGTTTACATGCCAATGTAAGTAATAATTTAATTTAAACAAAACCATTATAATCTTTTTGGTAAATAACGGGTGATTACTAAAAATCTGGACAAAATTGCTTACATCATATTTCTATATCCAACTAATACTTATTTTTTCAAACAATTTATAAAATGTTGCAAATTTATTCTTCTTTTGAAATACATATTAACTTTTATATAAGTATTTTAAATTTAGTATTAAAAATGACGTCAAACGAAGAGCTCCAGAGAAAACGTGTGTACCAGTTTTATCAAGAAAATTCAGATAAACCTAAATCATTCACTGTTTCTCATTTTTAAGCAGAAAACTTATCAAGATCAACTATATATGGAATTATTAAACATGTAGAAGAAGATAAACCATTTGAAAGGCAAACTGGTAGTGGTAGAAAGCCGAAAATAATGACTAAGCGCGCCATCAGTCAACTTACCAAGCTTTTTGACCATAAATGTGGCATTTCTCAGCGTATAGCTTCAAAAAAGTTCAAATGTTCTCAGTCACTTATTTCTAAGACATTAAAAACCAAAACATCAATAAAAAAAAGAAAACAAATGAAGATCCAAGTCGAACTGAGAGCCAGAGAGCAAAAAACTGACGTTTGTGTGGTCAACTTTATAAAAATTATAAAGATTTTATTTGGGTTCTTGATGATGAGTCTTATTTTACTCTCTCGAACAGCCAAATTAATGGTAATGATAATTTCTATTCAAGTAACATCGAATTAACACTAAACAATGTTAAATTCAAAGAAAAAAAGAAATTTGAAGAAAAATTATTGGTTTACGTGGTCATTTCGCCTTTTGGCCTATCAACTCCATACATTGTACAGTCTGGAACAGCTATTAACCAGCATATTTATGTTGATGAATGTTTGACTAAAAAACTATTACCACACATCAAACAGCTTCCAAAAAATACCAATTACATATTCTGGCATGATCTAGCAAGTGCCCATTACTCAAACAAAGCTGTTAAGTTTCTGAATGAAAATGGTATAAAGTTTGTAACAAAAAGTGAAAACCCTCCAAATATGCCTGAATGTCGTTGTATTGAGGATTTTTTGTCTTGTATCAAAGGAGATGTTTACAAAAATGGTTGGCAGGCAGAGAATTTGGATCAATTACGCTCTAGAATAATTTACTGTTTTAAGAAATTCGACAAAGAGCTGGTACAACGCTTGGCAGAGTCTACTAGCAGAAGACTCAACACAATAAGAAGACAAGGTCTTGTTGAATTAAGATAAATGTTTTTATTAAAATTAAAATAAATTTGCTATTTTATTCTTTTTAAAACAATAAAAAAGGTCTTCTAGATTAAAAGTTATTTAATTTTTAGTTTTGTCCAGATTTTTAGTAATCACCCGTTATAATAAAATTACATGATAAAAAATTAAAAACTATTAACCGAACTCTTAAACGGAAAGTTGAATTTGAATGGATTGGTATAAAACACCTTTCATTATGCTTTTAATATAGATTTTTAGTAACTAATCTTTTAGTCACATTGGTATGTACCTATTTTTAATGATGTTACATCACGTGTGAGCTCTTCCAGGAAACAGTTTATCCAATCTAGATTCTTTATTGTTTATATCTGACAGTCATTTAATATATTGTTATTTTCAAGTATTTAAAAAAGTCATCTCAACCACAATAAAACCTTTGTTTATTTTTGAACAGTTTTTTTGTATTCCTAACTTTATCATTTTTATAATTAATAGTTGAGATTTATTTTACATGTCATTTGCTACTGGTAGCAAATGGCTGGTAAAATAAATAAAAGTGTAAAATATTAAAAATTTCATTGAGCAATTCTTTGCTCAGTGAAATTTCCAGAGTGCACAGTTATAAATTGCTTCAAATACTTATGATATAAGTAAACTGGAGGGTATACTGAAAATAAGAAAAAACAATATAATAAGATCAAATATGTTTAGCAACTTCATAAAAGCAATTCTAATATAGCATCATTAGTTTTATTTAGATTTTATTATAAAAAAATTTATTTTTTAATTTTATTTTTTTGTTTATGTTGTTGAAACGCCATCAACATCCATCTAAAAAATATGGAAGATAAACTTGTATATTTAAAGAAAAACATTAGTCAAGGTAAATAACTGGACTGCTTAAATGAAGCACAATATATAAGTTCCCCTGCTAACATCTATTTTTTAATAATTAATGTTTTTTTTTTTTGTAAACAAATTTCAAATTAAAGTTAAAACCATTAAAGATTTAATTGATTAATCAAATAAATATTTGCAGAAGCTAAATTTTATCTCTTTTACTCTATTAAATTAAATTTTATCTAATTTATCTAATTTACTCTATTAAATTAAACTTTATCTAATTTATCTAATTTTATCTAATTTTACTCTAAAATTTTATCTCATTTACTGAAAAATTTTATCTCATTTACAACTTAATGATTAATATTTTAAACTGGTTTAAAAATTTATATTCATACTTTAGTTTCGATATTTTAATTTTTTTTTTACTTTTATTTTCATGCAAAGTGTACATGCATTGACGGATATAGTCATAGGTTCAGGAAAGTGTACTGACATCAACTGAAAGTTTTAGTTTGTGCAAGGATCCTTATAATTAAAAGAAAGGTTGTTTTCAAGTTTTTCCTTTTTTAGTGTTCATTTTAAAGCAATATATTATGGAAATACTTTAGACACTCCTACTCTGGTAGTCTATTTAAAGACTTTCAATATATGTATAAAATTAAGTTAATAAATTAAAGTTTATTAATAATTAATAATTTAATCATTCGTCTCTGATAAGTCTTTATTGATAAAACACTATAAAATAAAAATATTTTTCTAAAAAAAAGTGATTTTCTACTAACTTTCTACTAACTGGCATCAGTGACACCCTGCTAAAATGGATTAAGAAATGATTAATTATCAGTGACACCCTGCTAAAATGGATTAAGAAATGGTTAATTATCAGTGACACCCTGCTAAAATGGATTAAGAAATGGTTAATTATCAGTGACACCCTGCTAAAATGGATTAAGAAATGGTTAATTATCAGTGACACCCTGCTAAAATGGATAAAGAAATGGTTAATTATCAGCTACAGTGAGTAGTATTAAACAGACTAAAATTAAAGTGGGTCCCAGTGATTGGCGGCATGCCACAGGGCTCGGTTCTTGGTTTATTACTTTTTGTCTTATTTATTTTCCACACACCATAGTACAAACTTTAGTATAAACTTTATGGTAATGAAAGTAGTATAAACTTCGATGATGAATGATGGTAAAATTATCAAGCCATTACATGCTTTAAGCTTTCAATAAAAGTAAAGTAATGCATCTTAGATGTGTTAACAAGTCAATACACTCATACACAATGACACAGTCAGACGGAACATCATACAATTAAAGAATCAATAGTTGATTGAGACCTTGGGATCATTTTTTCAATGACTCAAAACTCAAGTCAAAACAAAAGTTTCAATTTTAAACCAAATACTTATCTGTCTCAAGAAAAGCTTTATGTAGCCGCAGACTAAGAATATGGAAAACATTGTACCTTGCATACATTTGCCCATACATACATTTAGAGTTTGCAGTCAAGGTTTGGTCTCTTCACCTAATAAAATATATTGCAATGATAGTGCAAGTCCAAAGAAATGTGACTAAAACCATACCAAAGATAAAATATTTACCATATGAGAAAAGATTGTAAAGACTAAAACTTATATCTTTTGAGGATGATAGAATATCAGGTGATCTAATACAACAGTTTAAATTCCTTGACTACATCGATAAAGTAACTTTTTATTTCCTTTAGACTCTTCCAAATTTAACAGCAAAATACACGGACTTGATCATTGAATTTTACCTCAACTAGTCAAAAAATGCACTAAATGTGAAAATTTTTTTACAAATAGAGAAACGAAACTCTGGAATGCATTTTCACAGTG
This sequence comes from Hydra vulgaris, assembly GCF_038396675.1. Lineage (NCBI taxonomy): Eukaryota > Metazoa > Cnidaria > Hydrozoa > Anthoathecata > Hydridae > Hydra > Hydra vulgaris. The sequence continues at coordinate 42,139,265 of NC_088930.1, read as the reverse complement.
AGCAATTAATTTTACTTCTGTAGAATTTTTTAAAGTGTTTATATAACTTATCTTAATCTGCTACCTTATTTGCAGCGTACCTGTGTCAACATAAAAAAGCCTGATGCATTTCTCTCTTGTTTTGGTAAGGAAGGCATGAATTTCCTAGTTAAAGCTCTGTGCACCTCAACAACCACAAAAAGAAAATTGTTTAAATTATATTTTTACAAGATAAACAATTGATAATTTCTATATTCTTCAAAATGAACTTGACAAGACAGTAATTATTTTTATATACACTTAAGTTCCGAGTTTAATCCCAACCACATCCCTGATAGTAACACACTCAGCTGTCTCTCAACGTAGCGGCTTTGTGTTTCTGATTTAAAGTCTGCCCTCTCAGCCTTGCAGAGGTGAATAACATAAACATATATATATTTATATATACATATACACACACACACGCGGGAGCACGCACAAACACACTTAAAAACAACTGTTAAATAAAAAAAAATATAACAATAAAAATGTATAGCATTAAAAAAAAACCTTCAAAAAAAACTTTTTTATAATAAAAAAACTATTTAGTATTAAAAAAACTATTTAGTAATAAAAAAACTATTTAGTTTCTATAAAAAAAAATGTATGTATCTACATAATTAGAAATAAATTTACCCAATAGAAACAATAGGTATATCTTTATCAAGTAAACTAATAAATTGTGTTGCTTCAGCTGTTCTTTCTTTTTCAGTATTTGAAACGCTTACTTTGAATTTATACAACATACCTTCCAATAAAACTTTCTTTGGAATATACCAAACAGCACCAAAATAATCTAATAAACCAATTTTATTGCCAAAACAACTCACTGAAATGTTTTTATTGAAAAGCTCACAAAACCACAAAAATTCTAAATTATAAGATCCATCAGCTTCATTAGGGTCTTTAGAACCACTTGCATCTAATATAACAGATTCATTCCACTGCAACTCTCGATAAGAACCACCAACAATAGATACTTGCAAGGCATCTTCAATAATATGAATAAATATTTCTGCACTGTTGCTTAGACCAATAACATCAAGTGTAATTATCACCTGAACAATATACACACCACCAATGAGAGTTTTTGGCTCCAAGTTTAAATTTGGTTGCGACAAATCAACATTCAAGCTAAAAATCACAAAATTGCTAAAAGTATTAATCTAAAATATTATGCAGATGAAAATCAAAAATAAGATTTAATAAAAACCAAGTATCCTTAGTTTAATAACAAATAGGTAAACTGGCACTCAAGGTAATAAAATTATTGCATATACTTAAAAACTACATATGATATAGTTTTTGAGAATATGCAATACATGTAGTTAAAATGCATATTAAGTTAAAAACTATAAAATATATATAATAAAAATATAATAATAACAAATAAGTTAGCAATATCACACATTAAATAGATTCAACTTAACTTAGAGATACAACGATATAAAGGCAAAGCCATAAATTTTAAAAAACCTCTTTTCTGGTCTTTTCTACTTTAAATAAAAATAAAATTTCTAACTAATAATTAAATTTGCTTTGAATAAAGCTTTTTCTTTTTTTATGTTTTAATGTAGATATAATTTTAAAATAACTTACTTTTTAGGAGTAAAATTCAGTTTTTATAGTTCTGCAACATTATATCGTTAAATATTTTTGTGACTATAATTATCAGAATATAATTAGTTTTCCTCAAGTTTTACTAACAATGCAGTCAACATACTGCTGTAAAGTCTGTCAATTAAGTCTTATGATGACATGGCTTCATTTTATTTTCTTCTCTGGATACTTCAGAAATTTTTAAACCAATATCTTTTGCTTAGTAGAGTGATAGTTCAACTAGCAAAAAAGTATGCAACATTTCAAAGGCATCTTTATAAACTATTAAAACAACTTTTTGTTTGATAATATTTGACCAAGTTTGTTCAACTTTTAGGTTTTTTTCCCAAAAAAAGAAAAATGCAAACTTTAAAGTTAAATGATAAAAATGTAAATACAGATTTATAAATCGCTTTCAGTTAGATAACTTTATTGCATAATATCAAGGCCTGTTATTATAGAAGTACAAGATTTTGGTGGTCTATAACTCAAACTAATTTTGAAATTTCGTAAATCTTAGATTATGACGTTTTTGATTTTCAACCGACAATTTTTGATTTTTATATTTACACCTAATTAAAACATGTACTACTAATTTTACCTACCTTTAGAATCTGGAGGTATAAATGTTGATAAATGCTTAGAAAACTTATTGATTGTTAATTTTTAAAAAAATAAAAATGGTAATTTAAAAAAACTACATTAAAAAGAGAGACCAGATAATATGTTAAAAATTAATTTATCTCAAATCGGTTGAAAATGAAAATCTATAAAAAAGGTCGAAAATGAAAACGTCATAAATCAGATGAAAATAAAAGACTATAATCGGTTAAAAACAATTTAGGCATCAGTTGGTTATCTGAAAACTAGTTCCACTTTTTAGTAGATGTTCTTTTTGTAGAACAACTTAGTAGGTCAAGATTTTTGTAGATCTAACTATCTGACACGAAGATTTCTGTTAACAGTAAGTCTAGAAACAATTCTAATAGTACACTTGCAAGACTCTTCTTTTTGATAACAAAACAAAACAACACTAGTTCAATGAAATTTATTTAACCAAACAGAATCATAGCATTTGAAATGTATGTATTTAAATGCCTCTATTTAGAAAATTAAAAAAAAAAAGAATTTAAGGTAGTAAGGTAGACATGTGTAAAAACCATAACAGTTAGTTGGGAAAAAAAATCATCTCAGTTATGGATGTATAATAGCTACAAACTTTACAGAAAAAAATAAATTAGTGCATAGGTGGTGGTGTTGATCTATATATCAATAAACTTTTAAATCATTCAAGCTTAGTGACTCTGGTTTTGACTTGAGTAAAACTAAACAAATTTTGAGTACTATTTATTTTAAACTAGAACAAGTGATTTTGTAGACAACTTTGATCTAGTTTTTAGGAAGACCAAAAGATATGTTGATGAAAAAAAGTACAAAGACTTAATAATTATGGACACTTTAAAATTCCCATCAATTATTTGTTTAAATGACTGCAATAGCTGAATTAGAATGACTGATAACATAAAAATTTAAAATGAAATAGGTATTTAGAATAACTTTAGTAAATCTCTCAGCAAAGCATATCTTTCTCACCATGTTATTTGCAAACCATTCAAAGGTCAAATTATTCTGCAACCAATACTCTTATATATATATATAATAGATAATAAATAGTTAGTTTCTGCCTTCCACAAGTTTGTCAGCAGAATCTGTTTGGATATAAGGTTGATTAATATATAATATTAATATAATAATACTCAACATCTTCAAGTTTCATTTTTCTATTTTTATAACTAATATTATTGTTTTACTAACATCTGGATAATTCAACAAAAAAAATTTTTGTAAAATCAACTCAAGTAATCTTTTGTTGATAGAAAATCCTTTTTCTGAATTTAGAAGAAATTCTTTGTTTCTTTGTTTTGCTTCTTTAATAAACAATACTCTTTAAATCTTTTTCCAATAAACTTAAAAAAAAACTTTTAATTTTTAACGGGTCCTTATCAATATCTTCAAAAATCGATGTTTTCAAACCATTCCAATAAAGCATTGGAAACTGTGTAGAGCAGGTATGATTCTACATTCTATCTTTTTAAGATGATTTTCCAACTTTTTCAAGAGCGGTTTATTGACCCTGAGATTATCTATACTAATGAAAAGAATTAACTCTGGTTGCAGCAGAATGTTTTCTACAACTAACAACTTTAAAATGGTGAAGAAGAACTTCCGCAGTACATCTCCCTACCAACAATGTCCCCAAGTATAATGTTATAATTTGGTGAAAATGAATAGAATGTTATGTGGCATAAGTGTTATGTGATATAGTTGTCTCATCAAATCAAAATGTAAAAAGCAAACGTTAAAAACATTTATAAAATTTTTTTTGACAATACAAAGGGTTATTCCGAATGTAATTGTTTACTTCAATTTATCAGATTGAACAAATTAAACAATGTCTAAACAATTATCTAAACAACTTTAGCTACTTGCTCTTTTGTGCTTAGTACTATTCTCTTTATAGATAGATTTAGAGCAAAACCACCAAAACTTGCCAAAAATTTAGACTGTGATTTAGCTGATTTTGCATCAATATTGCATCAATAGACTTATTTGATCTTGATGACCTTGGTTAGCTTTTTCCCAGAATG
>NC_088930.1:42105000-42130000 GCF_038396675.1 Hydra vulgaris | reverse complement strand
TATATATATATATATATATATATATATATATATATATATATATATATATATATATATATATATTCGGTATAGACTGAAAATAGAGTTTAACTAAAATAAGATAATATAAACAAATTTAATTTATATACAACTTCACAAATAGTAAAACAATAAATTGAAGATAAACTTTTAAAAAAATACCTAAGAGCTGTTTTTCCATTTGATGAAACCTTATTAATCTCTTCCCATGTACTGCTATGAAATATCTTCCATTGAAAGAAAATCTTTGTATAGTATACTGAGTCTACATTTGCTGGGATAAAGATGTAATCATTATAAGAAAACATATATGCTCCACCACTAGGTTGTATAATATTTATTGATGGCGTTGGAAAATTAATCTCAGAAACAAATATTATAACTGAAATATTTAAAATAGAAACTTCATTTTCACTGAAACAATTTACAGCGAACAAACCAAGCTTTTCATAAGAATGATTAAACTCAAAGAAGTAAATGGTTTTTGCATCAATAAAGTTGTCACGGTCATCATTGCTTAAAATTGACAAATTAGTGAGTTTAGAAAATGTTGGTACAATTTTCACCTTACTATTGTCACCAAAGTTAATATTTAAAGCTGGAAAGTCAAAATTAATATCATTTGTCAGGAGAACGAAAGATAAATTTGAAAGTGATGTTTTATAAAGTGATGATAAAAACATTTTGGGAAAGGCTTTATATAGGGAAAACCACACATTTGAAACGTTATATAAACTTGTGTCCAATAGCGTAAGAACATTAAGTTTGAATGTACCTGTCAACCCAAGAAGAGAATGAATGCAAAAAAGTGATTGTGAGGAATTACCAGCAGCAATTTCAATGTTATTTTTATCAAAAACAAACCAAATATACAAGCAACAGCCACCTGATGGTCCATTAACAACTTCAACTTGTAATGGATAATCATTACGAAACGAAAAATTCTGATAAGCATTTAAGGAAAGTCCAGCAACACTAAGTGTAACACCCAAGAATTTGAGATTGTTGATAACAACAGTGCTTCTCAAAACAATCATGTTTAAAACACCCTTAACAAATATAGATACAAAAAAACAACCTGGTTTTGAGTATTGATGTGTTGTAAGATTGACCATTCCATCTATCAGATTGCTAAAACCAATAGGAATCCATTCTAAATTTATGAAACTGTCATTATTATAGATTTGGACATAAATTTGAAAGTTACTCATAATTTCTGAATGAAACAAGAGAGTAAAGGTTACATTTCGATCAGGCCACATTAAATTATTTTCATGTATCATTGAAACAGAACTAAGTAAAGTCACAACCTCAATAGAACCAAAGTATGCTTTTTCTGAAACTTCATTATATATAACAACTGAGTAGTTATAAACACCAACAGCAGTATAATTATGCGCTATCTCGATAATATTATTTGAACCAACAATGGACACTTTTGAACCATCTCCAAAAGAAATATTTCCAAAAAATCTTTTAATATTACTTGGAACAATTGAAAATTTAAAAATAACTTCAGATCCAACACTCCACAAAACTGATGACTGTGACAATACTCCACAAACTGCTTCCATTATACATACATCTACTTTTGACTCGTGTTTGCTTACAAAATTAAAAAGAGATATGGAATACAAATTAACCCCAATTGTTTTATAGTCAGAAAGCAAAAAGGTAATTGCAAAATTTCTTCCACTAACATCCACTGATGGAGAGAGAACAGATAAGTTTGCTACAACAGAAACACCTATATGAAGCATCATGTTTACATCACGCAAAATAAATAATATTTTGAAACTGTCTCCATATAAAATGCAACTAGGAGGTTTAAGAATACTTTCAATTTGAATCTCTACTTGAACATGTGCTAAACTCCATGATTCCAAATATCCATAATTACTCAAGCATTTAATTGACACATTAAAATCCCCAACACTTGTAAAAAAATAACTATATACAATTGGTTCTTTTAGCGTTACCATTTGATTTGCATCTAATACTAAATTGCACTCAATGAATGTAAAGTTTATTTTAAAAATCACATAAATATTGTTTGGGTTTCCCAACACAGCTGAAACTACAAGTAACATTATCTTATTTAAAGTGCTATTTTCTGCTTCAATAACAAGCACACTTTTTCTTTCTAGTTGAAGAGAACTCACTGTATTATTTAATAAACAAACCAAATAATATTGGTCTGATTTTAAAAAAGTGTGATGCAATGCATCAGAATTACAAGGTTGGGATTCACAAAAGCCAAATGTAACAAAGTAACTTGCTATAACTAGTTTATTTTGAGTAACTATGTCTAATTTCCCCTGAACATTTGTACCACTCATAATGGTGACTGTAATATTTACTATATGATTAGTATAAATTATAGTTCCAAAACTGATATCTATAGTTACAGGACTTATATTAATACTTGCATTAATCAATGGATCATTTGCAACCAAGTTACAAGTTTGTAAAAATTGGCTTCCCAATGGATTAGATGCAATAATTCTTATTGAATGTAATCCAGTGTTATTAAACTGTATAACAAGATTGGTATAAAAAGGAGCTTTTACATTTTCAATAAGTAAATATGCCAAGTTAAACTCTCTAACTGAAATATTAACATAATCTCCATTGGTAAAAGATAAGGCAATTGTATGATTCATATTTGTTTTTATGTCAGTGTTCCCGCAGGACACAGAAAAATTTATTAATTGGTTAATGGCTTGAACAATAATGCTTGTCGAAAGTTGACTAATTGGGTTGAAACCAATAAGAGATACATTGTACGACCCAGACTTTGTGTATACATGCTGAATTTTAGAAGAGTTTACAAAAATGTTATCATTTCCATCACCAAAATTCCATTCATATACAACATCTGTACCACTTGTAATAAAAGATTCAAAAGCTGCTTCTGCATTCACTTCAACATAGTTAATTGTCTTCAACGATAGCTCTTTTATTATATCATAAACATGGATATAAAATGTCTTTTGTATCGCACTAACTTGATTAAAGGCAACAACAATACATGAATATATACCAGCTTTTGTGAAGTATAAAAAGACATCACTAATAGTATTTCCATTACCTATTGTTTTATTAATGTCATTAATATATGTTCCATTTAAATCTAAAGTAAAGTTAACATCTGTTCCATTGTAGCTGATTAATTGAATCAATATTGAAGAATTAGAAATGACATTAAAACTACCGGATATCTCCTTTTGAATAAAACTGGTTGTATTGTAAAAAATTTGGAGTTCTTGAATGCTGTCTAAAACATTAACCATCACAGTTGTATTACAAAGAACAGTTGAATATTCATAGCAAACAGATTTTAATCCATCTATTAACACTGACACAACAACTTTATGTTGACCTGCAAAATTAAATTTCCAGTAAAATATTTCATTTGTTTTAACCAAATAACTTTCATTATCAAAATCAAATAAGTAGGTTATATTAGAGCCACCTTTAGAAGATATATTAAATGTAGCCTCCTGATCTGTCAGAACCATCTGTGTCAAAGGGAAAACACCAAAAACGCTTAGTGTTTCTATAACTGGAATAGTCAATGATGCAGAACAATTTGAATAACCATTAGTAGCAAAAACAATAATGGTAAGATTTCCAGTCATATTACTATACAACGATGCAACTGAACCATTAGTATTCAGTATTTTAAATTCATGAGACATCCATGTATAACTCAAGTCGCCTCCCTCATTATGCACACTGAAAACTCTGATTATGAAGTTGGAAAAACATTTAGAATTTGGTTGAATATTTATTTTGAGCCCCTTAATATGCTCATATACTTCTGAAATTAAGTATAAATTAAAAGACCCGACACTAGTAGAAACTTTGCAAGAAATATTATACTGACCACTAAAATTAAACCTACTTTCAACAAAATTTATTCCTCTATACATATAGGAATTATTGTTATTAAAAAACCAGAAAAATATCCAACTTGTAAAATTCCAATTCGTTTTAACAACTGAATTTGCTTCAATAATGAATTGATACAGGTCACCAACAAACATTTTAGTTGGCCCCTCTACCCAATATCCTGCTTCAACTATTACCAAAGTATTATACGTTTCAAAAACTATGTCATATATTGCAGTAACTGTGATATTGTAGGTACCAGATTCTACATAAATGTTTGAATATATATTATCTAATTCTGTAAACTGAGCATAAGACAGATTGCTTAAAATATTATTACCTAAATTACAGTAAAAATAGTAAGGATATGCATAAGGGTCAACAAAACCTTTAAAAATAACAGGCTGTAACTGATAAATTGTTGTATTCTTAGGCCAACATGTAAAACTCAATCCAGTTATTCGTGGGTAAACAAATACATTTATTGTGACTGTCGACATCATAATATTGTTTACTTTTGCAACAATATCAATAAAATATATCCCATAATATAAAAAATAAACTGTGCGACAATCATTTGTTAAAGAAGAAGCATTTTTTCCAAATTGAGAATGACTGTAAAACTGTTGATTGGTACCATTTAATAACAGCATAACAGAAGTATTTTTAGATGACCATATTATGTCAGACATTGCTACATTTTCAATAGCAATACACAAAAAATATTCTTTGGTAACAACAGCATACTTTGTACTGTTAGGGGTGAGTATTGAAACATGATGAGATTTGACTGCCACAGTTAGTTGATTTGAAAACTTTGAATTTCCAAACATGTCTGACACATAAAAGTATATATTATGATAACCTGCAAGTTTGAATTGGTAATCAACATAGACATATGATAAAGCTGAAACAAAAACTCTTGCTTGAAATGTAACATTTTCAAATTTGTACGTTACTGATAATAGATCATCATAGGCACCCACATTAAAAAATTCAATTGAATCGCTCTCAGAATTAACTACTTGAAGAGCCTGAATGTCAGACGTCCAAAAGCCAATCAAAGAGTTTTTTAAAATAACCATTTGACTTTTAAGCTTTATAACATTGTAACCATGCATTAAACTTAAATTAAAGCGTTGTGTGACAATATAAACCTGGGAGTTGTTTTGATATATCTAAATATAAAATTCTTCTTTAATCATTTTTGTATTGACAATATACAAGGAAGTTATGAAGTAAAAATATTTTTTAACAAACAAAAATAAAAAATTAACATTATAACATCGAAAACAAAAAAACTATAAAACCTGTAGAACCAATGAACTATTCTTAGTTGAATATAACTCAATACCAATTATGTAACTATCGTAATTAAAAATGGTTTGAGAAAACAAAAACACACCAGCAGTTGATAAAATTGGAGACATCATTGCCAATATGCTAGATGTATTATTTCCACAATTATAGAAACAAGGAGAACTTTTCAAAAAAACCTGGGAAGCTAAAAAAAAAAAGTAAAACTTTACTAACTAAAGTTTTGTTTGTTGTTACAATTATATAAATAAAAACTTATATTAAATATTATAACTTAAGTATTTAATGGCAACAAAAAAACGATTTTTTGTTGCCATTAAATACGATAATTTTTTAACGAAATTAAAACTATTAAGAAAAAAAAACATAAACTTTATAAAAAGTACGTTATAAAAAGCACCTTTAATAGATTAGATGCATCAAGTTCGTTGCTTTGAAATAATAAATATTTTTGTATCAAAATTACATTTATCTCTCCAGATAAATGTAATTTTCAAGATAAATCTTTTTTCCCTCTATTTTTGGAAAAAAGAAGTAGCTTACTTTTAAGTTATTTAGTTTTTCAGCTGAAAAAACGCCTAGAACTTAAATTAATATTTTTTTTACTGTATTCACCTCCCCAAGTCCACAGGAACAACTACAGTCAAAAAACCTACCCTGGTTGTTCTTTTTTAAATAAAAATATAGTTACAGTCTTATACTTATTAGATAAAGAGGGAGAGCAAACAAAAAAAAATTTTGTTACATATATAAGTTTTAGAGCGTGACATTAAGCCATGATCTAACAAATGTGTTTGCAATGAAAAAAAAAAAAGGAAAAAACTTATTGTATAAATCAAATAGCTGCGCAAGTCAGTTTAAAAAAAAGAACAGAATATAGATGATAAAATGTTTGAGTTTTATGAAACCAGTATTAAAAATATTTAATTTATAATATTTACAAATAAAGTTCAATCATCATTACAACTAAAGATTACAATAGGAAAAACTTTGCCAAGGGCAAGATGCTTTCACCATTTTATTCCAATTAATAAATGCATACTTTCTTTTTAAAATATTAATCAACAAACCGATGTTCAGACATTTAACTTTGTGCAGATACCAAATGAGTTGGTTGTATAACAAGTTATTTATAATCATATGAATTATGTAGCTTAAAAGTATGAACTTTTTGAGTATTAGAATTATAACCAAGAAAGATGAAGGAGACAAATATTATAAAATCCAATTTATGTATCCACATGATCCTAATCTAAGTTTTTTTTGGTCCACAATAGAAGATTTGTGCTGTTTGTCATCAAATGTTTTACGTACCATATACAAAAAAAAGTTTTGTAAACAATATTGAGTTGGAAAAAAGCATCAACAAAATAAATAAGATTTAAAAATTTGTAGCATAGATATTTTTTAATTTTGTATGTTACTTTTTCAAATATATTGAAAAAATAATGTATGTATGTATCAGAGTTGTTAGCCTGAAGGCCAAAAATTAGGGCCTTGGCCTTGAAATTTTTGGACTTGGCCTAGATTGTTTTGGCCTTGGCTATAAAAAAAACAACAACATAAAATTAGAGAAATTTTTTTTTTTTTAATTCTGATTCACTCCTAACAAGGCTGCAAGCAACCACTATTAAGTTTAGAGTTACTAGAAAAAAAGAATACAGTTATAGAGCAAGGAAACAGTTGGCAGAAGACTTAAAAAGTTGAAGGTATGAGTCAGGAAAACATGAAGATGGGAGAGAGTTCCAAGGGTTGGTTGAAATGTGGGGAAAAAAGCCAAAAAAAGACTAGACAAAAAAAAGTTTTTGGAGCATGCAGGGACAGCTACAGTAAAAGAATGAGACTTTGATGAATGTCAAGTCAAGAGAGAAAGAGTTTTGGTTGATGGAACTAGAGATAAAAGCTCCTTTGAACAGTGACCATGATAGTATTTGTAGAAAAGAGAAAGAGATGAAATTTTATGATGATGGGAAAGAGGCTCAAGCTTAGCAGATAGAGCGGCTTCAAATGTTTATAATGCGTTTTTGAACCTTGTCTATAAGAAAAAGAGCATCATTAGAAAAACCAGCCCAAATATGACAACAGTATTCCATACAGGGATGAATAAAAGATTTCTATACATAGATAATGGAATCAGGAGAGAAAATGGTAAGCACAAAAAAGTGAAGCACCTTAGCAGATGCTAATTTAGCAATCGACTGTATGTATGGTTTCCGTGAAAGGTCAGTAGTAAATGATAATCGAAGAAGACATAAAGAAAGGACTCATTGAGAGGGTTGCTATTCATCAATATAAGAATGTCGACAGTGCTGCAATAGTTGTTTGCAATAAATAGCTGAGTTTTGTTGGAGTCAATATTTACAAGCCACTGTGAGCCCCAATCAGTTACAGAAGTGAGATTAGATTCAAGATCGGCTGCCTGTTCTAAGCAATCGAAAAGAGAAGACTTTTTTTTACAACAGGAGTGTGGAGTTGAGTCATCAGCAAAAAGAGCTACTTTAGATGTAAGATTATCGGGAAGATCATTAATGTAGATAAGAAATAAAATTGGAGCAAGGATAGAACCTTGAAGTACCCCAGAAGTTACTGAAAATAAAGAAGAGTGTTGGCTTTCGAGGAGACAAGCTTATGGAGAAGACCAACATGCCAAACATTTGCCAAACAAATGCCAACATTTGTTGAAAACCTTAGATATGTCAAGAGCAATAGCCCTAGCCTCTCCGCTTTCATCTAATGCACAATAAAACCTTTCAGTCAAAGCAATTAGCAAGTCAGCTGTAGAGCGAGAGGATCAAAAACCATATTGATTGTCTGACAGCAAGTTATTTGACTCAAGTTGGGATGTGAGAAATTTGTTTATCAAAGACCCAAAAACCTTCCTAATAACAGAAAGAAGACTGATTGGAAGATAATTGGAGAGTTCAGAATGCTCACCAGAGTTTTTGAAAATTGGAACAAAAGATGCCATTTTCCAGCAGACAGGAAAACAAGATTCAGTCAAGCACATTATTAAATATTTTAGAGAAAATTAAAGAAAGTTCTGGCAAACAAATTTATAAGACTGTGACAGGAATGTTGTCTGGACCACAAGCTGTAGAAGAGTTTAATTGAGATATGACTTTAGCAACGGAAGCTGGAGTGATTTGTATGTCTAACAATGGGTTAACCGGTTTGATTGGAATTGAAGGAAGAGATTGGCCATAAGATTTGAGTTAAGCCTTATCCTCAGGAGAGGTAATAAGATTAGTCCCATGAATGAGAGATGGAACGTTAGACATTCCTTTCTTAACAACGCTGTTGAAGATTTTCAAAAGGTCTCAGAGCCTAATTTCTGAGATAAGATACGAGATTTAGTGAACTAAGAATAATGGAGTTTAGCATCTGACAGCAGCTTTTTACATAGATTTCTTGCAACAATAAATAGCTATTTGTTCTTAAGAGAGTTGTTCTTTTGAAAAAGATGAAAAAAATGATTATGATTAGATATAGTCTCATTCTACTTCATGATTTTCACCCTTTTGTGCAGCTGCACAAAAGGGTGAAAACCATGGAGTAGAATGAGGCTCAACTTGGAACCAATGAGTAGAAATAAAAGCATCCATTCCTGCCTAAATCCAAGAGGTTACTTAGGAGGTGCATTTATCAGCTGAGGGGGAAAAGATATCAGCCCAAGAACCATCACAAAGAAAATCACAAAAAGCAGTCTTTCACAGGAAGATGTGCGATCGCACGTCTTTTAATGACAAAGCAAATCACATTTTGCTTTGACGATTTGACCACGGCTATTTCAAAAAATGTTTTAAAAACGCGCTAAATGAAAAATATTCTGAATTATACCTTAAGTAAAATAAATTACATCAAAACTTTGAACAAATGTTTTTATATTAGTGAAACGCTTTTAAATAAAGTAACAATTTACTGATAATGGTTTTTTTTTTAAAGTATAATTGGCAGTTGTATATATTTTTTTAATATACAATATATAAACTGTTTAATTGTGAATTTTTTATAATAAACATTATTAAAAATAAAAAATTGTTTTGTTTTTATAAACGATGACATTCTACGACAACGAAAGTCTTTTTAATGAATTTTAATATAAGAATAATTAAAGTTAATACATTTGAAAAGATAAAAAAAATTTTGTTGAAAAAAAAAAAGACAAATGTTTTAGAAAACCGTTACAATTAAATAAGTTTGACTTAAATGCTTTTATATTATCGAAACACTTTTTAATGAATTTTTAACAAGACACTCCTTATGAATTTTTATAATAAGTATTAAAAACTGTTGCTTTTTTTTACTTGTATAATTATGTATTTTTTATGATGTTTATCTTTAAACATATTAAAAAACAAGAAACAAAGTACAAATGTTAAAACAAAGAATGATGTGGTTTATTAATGCGTAAATTAAATAGACTAAGCATTTTAGTTTAATGAGTATTTTTTTTGTGTGTGTCTTTGCTTTAGTTAAGTATTTTTTTTATTTTCTCTTTCGTTAAGATTTTTTTTCTTTTTTAAAGTTTTTTTTTTTTTAGATAAGTTTAAGTGAGTTTTTGGAACGCATTTTTAAATTTTGAAAATATGTCAAAAGCCGTGGTCAAATCGTTAAAACAAATTATTTTTTGCGTCGTCATATAATTGCGTGCGATCGCACGTCTTCCTGTGAAAGACTGAAAAAGAGTCCCAATCAGCTTTAGGGTAGTCTGATGATAGAGTGACTCCAAAAATGAAGTATGAGATAAAAGATTTAAAGAGATCATTGCATGGTCAGAACCACCTAAGGGCTAAAAAGGAGAAACTGAACACAAGCTAGGATCAGAGACCAGACATTAATCAAGGATTAAAGGTAATTAATTAGGGTTGTCAGGAAAATGTGTCAAAAAGTTAACTATCTGAGTAAGAGATTGAGAAATGCAGAAGTTATAGCCTTTAGTGCCAGCAGGGTCAGTGGCGTTAGAGCCAAGCCATTCAGTGTAATGACCATTAAGGTTACTAATGACAACAATATTGGCAGAAGGGTAAAAAGAGAGCATGGTTATTTTGATCAGAAATTATATCTAAAAGAGTGCAGTCTTGGGGAGAAGGAGAACATTAAAGAATAAATAGAAAGGTGATAGAGTGAAGTGGTGCTAAGTGGAAGCACATAAAAGAATGGTCAAAGGATTCAAACCTGATTTCACAACAAATAAGTGAGTTGATGCATATGTATACCCCAAGCCAAACATTTGACTATTGGAGTTTTTGTGAATCAGAAGATAGTATCCATCAACACTGAGATCATAAGAAGGAATAGCTGAATTTAAATTAGTCTCACTAATAGCAAGCAAGTCTGGTGAATTTTGCAAGAGGTAAAATTCAACTGATAGAAGGTTGCTTCGCAGATCACAAATATTAGTTAAAGATATACTAAAACAGTTAGGTGATGGGGATGGTTTTTTATGTTTAGTTTTTTGGGTTATTTTAGGCATGGTTTACGTTTAAAGAGAACTTCACTCCTTCATAGATAGAGCACAGCCTCCCAAGCAATGACAGAGCCACCATCCATGTGCAACATGGTACAGTTGATACTCTGATATTTTGCAGCTGTTGATGGAATCAGCTATTTTTATCATTTTTATTGAGATACCATCTCCAGTCTTTACTCAACCAAGAACCTCAAGACAGGGGATTTTTGTGTCAACGTTTCTTTCTCCTAGCGTTTGCCTGAAAAAGCACACTCTACAAGGTAGCAGGGCATGGGGCAGGTGATATTGGGTTACATAATACCAGTAGCAGGGTGATCATGATGATCCTGAACCTGACCTGGAGCAATTAAAATAAGCTACTTCCTGCAAACAGCATCCTTAAGCATCGGGCATGATATTTTGAAAATGCATTAGGAAAAATATTACACATAACAAAATACTAGAGATGAGGATAAGCGTAAGTTTAATAGTTGGAGTGTCTAGTTAGTTAATGAGCTCACACTGCATCAAAACAGATTTAAACATTTAAACAGAACATATACATACATAAAGTAACTTACAATAGAGTAAACACCGCACCAGAGATTCAGACAGAATACAAACATACATATAAATATAAACAGACAGAACACAAACATACAGAAAGCAACTTACGAGTGAGTCAACACTGCGCTAGAGGTTTAGACAGAACACAAATATACATATAAAGTAGATTACAGGTGAGCTAAAACAGTAACTAAGGCACTACAAACTATATAAAAGACACACACACAAATATATATATATATATATATATATATATATATATATATATATATATATATATATATATATATATATATATATATATATACATATATATATATATATAAATATATTTATATATACATATATATATATACATATATATATATATATACATATATATATGTATATATATGTTAAATAGTACTGGTGACAGGAAGCAATTTCTTTCCAGCCTTTGCTAAGAAAGCGAATACCACAAGGCAACTTCTAAACGTGCTAAGGTATTCGCTTTAGATGTTATTCCTTCAGCATTTGCATCAACACTTGATTGTACAAATGTAAGTGACACAAAAGCAGCATATATCTTAACAGCAGCCATCCAAACATATGGTGAAGGTGATATATCAAAACTACCAATATCTTGTAGTAGCATTAGAAGAAGCCAAATGAAGAATCGTTTTCAACATTATGCTAACGTAAAGGCAGCCTTTAGTTTGGAGGGACCTTTGGTTATTCATATTGATGAAAAATTTTTGTCATTAATTCCAGGTGGGCCCGAAAAAGTTGATCATCAGACGATTCTAGTTTCAGGATTAGGAATAGAAAAACTTTTGGTTAGGGACTGGTGAGCTTATAGCAAATGCAACAATTGTTGCCATTTCTGATAGAAAAATGCATAATCTCATAGCTGCAATTTCTTTCCACACTACGACATCAAACACAGGTTGACTAAATGGTGCATGCACAATTTTAGAAAGAAAACTTGAAAAAAATCTGCTCTGGTTGGCATGACACCATCATGTGCATAAAGTTCTGTGTGGCGATGTCTTCAAGGCAGTTTTCGGTCCCTCCTCTGGTCCAAATGAGTTGTTGTTTCATCAATTTTAGGAATATTGGCCAAACATAGACCAAGAAACATTTTGAATGGAAATGCAGGAAAATAACCCAGAGAAGGTTATTGTGAACTTTTGGAACTTACTTTGACCTTTCTTGAAGATATCCCATCTTAAGGCATACAGTTCCGAGTTCCTAGTACTTTTCACCATGCAAGGTGGATGTCTAAAATAGTTTATGTTTCAAAGATTCTTTTATTTCAATCTCAATTTAAGCTCACCAAATGTGAAAGTTCAGAGTGCTTGGAATTTGGTTTATTTGTTGCTCTTATCTATAAAAAAGTGTGAACTCTTCTGCTCATACTCATGCGATGCCTCATTCAACAATTTAAATCTTACAAAAGCATTAACAAAGTACAGTTCAACATCAAAAGTTATCTCAACAACTGCGTTGAAAGCAGTGGGTTGCCATTTATGGTATTTTGGAGAAGAACTAGTACCGCTCGGTCTGTTTTCTGATTTGGTGCCTGTTATGACAAAAAAACTTATGGTAGAAAAATTGCAAGATCAGATTGCAAACAATCAAGATTGTCGATCAATCCGATATACTGGAACTGAAAATCTGAGTGCAAAACATTGGACCATTTTCACGATTTTTTTTATGCCTTACAGGTATTCTAAATTATCAGACCGCAAAGAAAACTGTTAAGGTACTAAAAGTTGTCAATGATAGTGCAGAAAGAGGAATTTCTCTAGCTACTGCATTTAATTCTACAATAACATAACAAGAAAAGAAAAAACAATATTTGTTTCATTGCTTATAATCATTGCTTATAATCAAGGGCACTGTGAATAGTGAAAAATACAAAGAAATACTTTCTGAAGCTGAGCCAACTCTGAAAAATCTTTTCCCAAGGAGTTTTACATTTTAACAGGATGGGGTGATGTCCACACTTCAAAATCAGTTTCTGAGTGGTTTACAGAACATAAATGGGAAGTTTCTTCTTGGCCCGCTAATTCACCAGATCTAAACCCCATTGAAAATGTGTCTATTGAACAATTTTATTATTCATTTATTATTTTGAAAATAAAAATTAAAAAACTTGGCCTCATTATTTTTGTCCATAAGGTACATACATACATACATACATACATATTTTAAAAATATATTTGAATACAAAATTAAAAATAATAATGTTATAAGTTTTCTCTATAAACTTTTATTACTTTGTTTAATGATTTTTACAAACTCAATTTTATATATTTTGTATACACAATCATTTGATGGCACTTAGCAAGATTATAAAAATTAGACTGGGACCATGTGGGTGCATAAATTTAATTTTAAAATCTCCTCTTTTACTTTTTATGGATATAATTCCAATTCAAATGTAATCATACTTTCAGGCTGCATGATCTATATGATTATAAATAGCCTGTTGTCCTGTCATCTTACTTAGTATCTGCAGGTTAAATGTCTGAACATTAGTTGAGTCTTTTAAAAAGATATTGTTTATTTATTAATTGGTATAAAATGGTAAAAAGCATTTTGCTCCTGAGAAGGTTCTTCATTTAGTAAACCTAGGCTGTTATGATAAGCAAAATTTATTTATTTGTATTTTAAATCACTTTCACAAAATTCAATCATCTTATCTACATCTAAAATATGAATATATATATATATATATATATATATATATATAAATATATATATTATATAGATATACAAATATATATATTATATATATATATATATAAATATATATACTATATATTATATATATGTATATATATATATATATATATATATATATATATATATATATATATATATATATATATATATATATATATATATATATATATATATATATATATATATATATATATATATATATACCACACCCTGTAAATATTGGACGTTAATACTTTTGGAGAGCACCGAAAAAACCCTTCTGGGGTCTTGTTATATACACATAGGTGACTTACCTGGCAAATTTTTTAGTAAAAATATCAAAAAAGAACCAAAAATGTCATTTTTGTTTATTGGCATTAATTTTCTTCAAAAGTGAAATTTTCTTGTGCAATGATACCAAAATATTACAAACACAATTAATTAAAATAGTTTTACTATTTTGTGCCAATAATTTCAAACATTGCTTCTATCAGAGTTAAGAATTCAATGTTTTTAACACTTGGAAATAAAATTCTCTGAAAATTCTTTTAAACATTTTTCTGAAAATATTTCTTCTAACTTTTAAGCATGTTTGCTGTTAAATTCCACAACAGTGTAGAAGCTGGGTTCCATACTCAGGATGTGAAGGGTATCACTTGAATCTTTGCCAGTGAGTCTTAAACATTGAATGCATTGCTTCAGTTGCTTGTTCACTGAATAATCCAAGTGCAGACCCATGTCGATTAATGAACTCGGAAATGTGATAAAAAACTGCATGTGCTTTTGGAGTCACTGTAACTAGCAGACAGAGAAAAGAATCTTTGAACTTTTCAATTTTTTCGTTGAAGTCACCCTCAAGTGACTTTCCCAAGCAGGAAGAAACAACATCTCTAAAATTGCGAAACGTTTCAATGAAACCCTGAGCTTCATAAGCACAAGCCTTTTCAGCCAGTCTTTGAAGAATGTCAACATTTTGTAAAAGTTTGTGACATTCATTTCAAGCAAATTGTTCCTCGTGGTATGGCTAAAGTTGAATGTGCAATAGAGCAGAATTTTTCGGGAACTAAATTACTAAATATTTTTTAAAGTTCAGCTAGACATTTCTTATAATTTTATTTTTATTATATAATTGATGAATACATTTACTTTTAGCATTTTTAGCCGATAATTTCCACATTAAAATATATTTTATAGAAAATGGTGAAATTTAATTTAAGAGGTTGAATTTCTTGCTTTTACACTCAAATACTGATTAAGAGCAATTAAAATAACAAAATTACAAAAAGAAACTAAACAGGAACTAAATTTTTCCAGACACTAAGCAAAGTACAAAAAAATCAGCAGTAACTAAATTTAGTTCCACCATAAATAAGTTACCAACCCTAATTTTCAAGTATTGTTTTTTTGTGTAAGGGTGGTAGAGGGGATTATTTTTAAATGTGAGGTTATCCCCATTTTAGGAAATTTCAAAATATTTTAAACTAAATTTTTACAAAGCAGGAATTAAAAATATACCACATTATTTGTGCTAGTCATTTTATTCATAATAATATGGGTAAAAAAATATTTCGATGAAATTACTGTAAGACAAAAGTAAAACTATTCTAATTAATTGTGTTTTGTAATATTTTGTGTTTTGTAATATTTTGTAATATAAGAAAATTAATGCCAATAAACAATAATGATTTTTAACAATTTTTGGTTCTTTTTTGGATATTTTTACTAAAAACTTCAAATTGCTTTTTCTCCTTTGGACATCGGTAAAAGATTTTGAAAATTTGCCAGGTAAGTCACCTATGTATATATAACAAGACCCCAAAAGGGTTTTTTAGGTGCTCTCCAAAAGTATTAACACCCAATATTTACAGGGTGTGATATATATATATATATATATATATATATATATATATATATATATATATATATATACATATATATATATATACATATATATATATATATATATACATATATATATATATATATATATATATATATATATATATATATATATATATATATATATATATATATATATATATATATATATATATATATATATATATATATATATATATATATATATATATATATATATATATATATATATACAATAGGGTGGTGCTAATAATAATTTTTTTTTGAAAATTTGACACCCCTAAATGTGTTCTATAGAATAAAATAATACTGGATTTAAAAATATTTTTAAATAAAAAATATCTAAATTAAAAGTTTTCATCCTTTATTTTTATGTATTTTTGTTTTCAGCTTTTATATATATCTACAAGTATATTTTCTTATTGACTACGTCAAACTCTGCGCATAACCTTGGTCTATTTTTACAACATGTGGTTTTATTGTCACAACATTTGCTACCTACAGTATTGTTAATAATTGGCCTTAACATAAGGTAAAAATTTAAGTCTTTGGTCCTAAAAATATTTACATAGGCCTTGGCCTTGAAACTCTTATTCTTGGCCTTAAAACTAGAGATGGGAAACGAACCGAACCCGAACCGAACGAACCGAACTAGAACCTTATCTACGACAGAACCGAACCCGAACTTTAGTTGTTACTAAACCGAACCGAACCCGAACTTTAAAACTGTTGTGAACGAACCGAATCAAACCAACTGTTCTTGCCCTAACCAAGCTAAATAGAGGCTTGAAAAAGTGAAAATTTTGCAATTCGCACATCACTACAATACATAACATGCTACATTACCTAATGTGTAACATACATAACATAATTCATTACCTAATGTATAACATACCACAAGTTTAGAATTATTTTGTTCTATCTCTCATATCAAGTGTTGGAAGAAAATGAGTTAGTAATTTTAGTAATTAATAATTACTTTTAAAATATATTTTAATTTTTAAATTTCTTCTAAATAATTTGTTTAAATCAAAATTATTTAAAGCATAAGTTATTATTTCTTTAAAAACTAGCTAAAATTTTAAGTAATTTTTACTTTTAGAAAGAAATGAAAAATTTTCTCCCAACGTTTAAAATGGGAAATAGAACAAAATAATATGCATTGCATATTGCACACAATGCCAAACTGAGCAGCATTCAGGTTTGATAATTAATTGAATATCAAATGCTAAATAGAGTCAATTGACCTTAGTTATAATACACTTTATTTGATTTTTGTATAACTGTGAGTAATCATGTTATGATCAACAGGTTGTCAAGGAGTTTGCCGTTTGTAAGCAGTGTGGATTATGGTTGTCAGTGCCAATTGGTCATACTACAACTTTACAAAGACATAATACATCACACATCAATAAGATCAGTTTAGAACCTGGATAATTAAAAATGACAAGCTTTTTACCTAAAAAGACAGAGGTTAATAAATATAGTTTGCGGATCTTGCTTTTTCCTATTTACTGTTTTAACTTTTCACTTGCTACCATTGATAGCAAAAAATATTTGTTACAAGTTGTTAGCAATATTTTAGAAATACAATGTTTTTTGTAGTACAAAAAAAAAAGGCCATTATGTATTGCTATGTGTTTAATGTCTATTGTTTATTGCTTTATACTTTACAGGTTCCTAAACACATTTGTGAATATGCTCAACGTGCAGCCCTTTACATGATTGCAAAAGACATTCAGCCATTCTCGTGTGTTCAGGATGATGGGTTCCGTCACTTTGCTCAAACAATGATTGATATTGGATCGAAGTATGGATCAGTGAAACTTGAGGATATTATGTGTGATCGAACAACGCTGTCTAAGACACTACTACCAAAGTTCTACAACGAATGTGTTCGAAAGCTGAAAGACGAACTTGCTGGGGATACTCATATCGCAATAACAACTGATCACTGGACCGATGACATTCTAAAATACTCTTATCAAACTTTTATAGCACATTACATTAACAGCAGTTATTGCCTTATAAGTAAGTGTGTTGGATTGTTTGAGTTTAGTGAGTCTAAGACTGGCATTGCCGTAAAAGCAAAGACAACTGAAATACTTAAATAACTTTTCCCTAAGACTATAAAAAGTGACAATTCGGTATTTGTGACTGATAATGGGAGTAATATGAAGTCGGCTTATCGCGACGATGTTAGACTTAGTTGTGCAGGTCATAATCTTAATTTAGCTGTTGAAAAAGCTTTGAAATCCCCTGGTGCTAATTTAGTTCATGAAATGATCAAGACTTCAAATGAAATGGTGGGCTACTTTAAACATAGTGGGAAAAACCAGGAACTAAATCACACTCTCAAACAGGATGTTGCGACTCGTTGGAACAGTCAATTTTTTCTTTTGCAATCACTGTCATGCCAGTTAGATCATGTCAAGTCAATTCTTGCTGATTCAAAGCAGTTTGACAAACTTGAGCAACTGAACAACGTTAATGAAAAATTGTTGCATGACGTCGTAGAATTTTTGTATCTTTTTCACAAGGCTACTGTACAATTGTCACATGACAATGTGCCAACGTCCCCTGATGTATGGCCAATGCTTTTTTATCTTCGATCAGTCTGTAAGATCAATGGTTCAGACAGCGACAGTATGCGTGATTTGAAGGCAGTTTTTCTGTCCAGTTTGAATGAAAAGTATGTTATTCATTCTTTGCACAAGCTATCAACACTTATTGTTCCTTCTTACAAATACTTGTCTTTTGTCAACACAGACGATCGCAATTTTGTTTATTCAGAAATGCGTAGTATGGTGGACAAAATTATTTCTTCTTCACCAAATCAGGTGATACGAAAGGACTCAGGCAATACAGATATAGACAGCTTTAGTGAATGCAGTCATTCAGATCAGCTGCCTCCTGCAAAGAAGAATAAAGCTGATCTTGAATCGTATGATTTGCTGGCAGACTTATAAACAGTTGCCACTCCATTGTCTAACGCCGACAGTAATGACACAAGACATGAACTTGACAAATACTTGGCACTGCCCGTGACAGCGTGTGATGCATTGCAATTCTGGAAAGACAATGACCGTGAACATAAGCTTCCGACGATGGCATTGATTGGTAGAAAGTTGTTGGCTATTCCTGCTACAAGTACTGCTAGTGAAAGAGTGTTTTCAGTGTGTGGGGTGACGATGAGTGAGCGCAGGGCTCGCCTAAACCCAGAAACATTGGAAATGCTGATATTTCTCAAATACAACATGCAGCCCTGATTACTAGACTGACAGTAGGCTACTTAAGCTACCTTTATCTGTGTTCAGAAAGTTACTGCTTTAATGTTTTGTGCACTTTAACTGCAGCTATTAGCAACTGCATTGTTTTTTGAACTTTTGAAGTTGCAGTATAAAAGCATTGCAAATTATTATTATTCAAGTTATTTGCAATGCTTTAACTACTTAATATTACTTTAATTTATTTGTGTTTTATCATTGTGGATGTAAAGCTTTGTAACTAATAAAAAAACAGTTGTGTTGATACCGAACCGAACCCGAACTGTGCTTAAGACCGAACTGAACCGAACTCGAACATTAGATATAACCGAACCGAACCAGACCCGAACTTTAAAAAAAGGGTTCGATTCCCATCTCTACTTAAAACTCTTAGCCTTGTCCTTGGACTTGTAACTTTTGGCCATGGCCTTGGCCTTGTAACATGTGGCCTTGACCTTGTTACTTTTGGCCTTGTTAACAACTCTGGTATGAATAATTATATAGTATAATAAAGAGTTAAAAATATAAACCACAAAAAAAATATCTGAGCCACTAGGAGTTTAAAACAAAAAAATATATATTTGAAAAACAGATTTGGAAAAATGTATCATCAAGCCCCTTCCTTGAACTTGGTCCAACCCCAAGAACAATAAAATTAGCATTAATGTATAAATCAAATATTGACCTTAAAAAGACCCCAAAATTAACTCAAACTTTCAGGTTTTCCAAACTTCTATAAGCTTTATAACATAAAAACTAGCAATATCCAAAACATAGGGTGCCATGGGCCTACTGATTTGACGTGGAATGACCTATAAATATCAAAACTAATATGATAGAAACTCTGAATTTGTTTCTCCTTTCAGTGATGGAGAGCTAATTTACGGAAGTTAGAACTAATTTGAAGGTAATTTTTCATTTAAATACTTACTTATGCTTTTAAGTTTGTTCATAATTCTATTTATATAACTATTTATGCTTTCAAGCTTGTTGAATTAACAGTTTCATAAATTGATTCTAGCCAATTTTCAGTGGGTAATTTACTAGTAAGTAATATTTAGTTTAGGAATCCATTTAGTTAATTGTTACTAACAGATTATATATGACCATGTATGCAACTAAAATACTATTTATACATATAATTGCATAAATATAAATAATGTTAAATTATTTATTTTTAAAACATTTCAAGGAAATTTTCATTAGATCTGCTGAGTTTCATTAGTTTTATTATTTAGTGTTAGACTGGACTTAAAGATGATCAGCTCTGCTTTATTAGAACTACGAGAAAGTTTATTAGAACAACGCCATTGAGCAAGATTTCCAAGATCATAATTAATTTTTTCCTTAATTTTTTTCAAGTGATTTGTCAACCAGTAGCATGTTAGTATCATCAGTGAAATGGTAAGCAGTTGCAAATCTAATTATTATCAATCAATGTAATGTTAATGTAATGTTATATTGACAAAGTTATAAATAACCCAACTTTTAACACCATACTGAAACAACAACCTGCAAAAAAATATATAGTTTTTTTCAGTATTTTTTTAACTTTGTCTAGAAAACTGTCTGAATTAAAGTTAACATTTAAAAAACTAAATTTTGTAAAATATTAGAACAGTATCAACCTAAATCCACAAAAGTAAGTGTACATTAGGGTAGATTGAAAAATTTTTTTTCAACATTTTTTCTGTTAAACCACTAGATTTGTCTATATAATAAAATTAAACTATATACTATGATACTGGATTTAAAATATATAATTACTATTATAATTATTATTAAATTATTACTTTTTTATAATATAACTACTATTTTTGAAAGAAAGTTTCAAGAATAGTAATCATATTATAAAAAAAATTATTATTTAATTTATTAAAGAAAAAAAGTGAAAAAATTTAACTTTTTTAAAAATGTTGAAAAACAATAGCTTTTATGTAATAAAATATAAAAATTATGTTATAAAATCTAAAAATTTTAGATCTAAGGGTCTGTTGGGACCTCTAAAAATACTTTTTATAAATTATCTTAAACAATAATATTTATATAAAATATTTACTATTTTTGAAACTTTTATAAAATTCAACCTCTTTTGTGTACTAGGTTGATATACTTTTAAAGAGATTTTCAAAAAAAGTAATTTTCATCTCGCCCTAATGTACATTTGCATATAATTTCAGAATAAAAATCAGTCAACTTATTGTCTATATAGGTTTAATGTATAATGCAAACCTTGTAAAGATTGTCAATAAATATACACTTTTTTAAGAAACTTTTCATAATTGATTTGTTTTTTTCTCTTTGTTTTTCTCATTATTGTTTTTACTTATCTTTAATAAGAAGATTATATGTTAATAATTATAAAAATGTTCTGTAACTAAATTTTGAAATAAAGTTAACCACTAAAAAAAAAAATTCCTCACATGCAACTTTATATACAACATTTTCTTCTTCATTAAAATCCCATTCAAAAACCATTCCAATTCCACTTTCTACTCGTGCATAGCAACTAAACTGTTGATTGTAACTTTCATTGAGAATCAACAATTCTTGACTGCATGAATCTAAATGTACTTCTCCCAAAGGAATTTGAACATAAACATAGGTAGTAACTGTAAAATTAGCAAACATAGAACTATTTACAGAGATTTTAATGTTATATTGCCCGGGATATGTAAACACATGACTAGAATATGTGCTTCTTTGAACAACAGAAAAGTTATCTCCATAGTTATAATTATAGATACTGTTTGAATCACCGAGAAGTAACAAAGACAATTCATCAAATATATAGATAGATTTATGCGGTAAAACTTGAAGAAAATTTTCAGTGAAGTTACTATAATACCACTCAGAAACATTAAATACCACAGAGTCTTCATTGTAACAATGTGGAGAAGATGCATTTGGTACCACAGTATTTTTATCACATGAAATATCAGAACATGAATAATTTGTGTATAATAAACTGTCAAAAAACGTCCAATTAAAATTTTCAATGCAAAAACAAGCCTTGTTGAAGGTAAGGCACGCGTAGCTGCATTTAAGATTTTGAGTTGATGAACTGTCTTTAATCAAATGTCCTTGAACACATACCAAATATGACAAATCTAAACATTCATTAATAATTTATGAAAAATATAGAAATCAAACAAAAATATTTTGATAGCTTTTACATTTATACATCAATGAAATAAAAAAATGCTATGAAAATATTGAGCTAAGTTCAGTCTAGTTAAAAAAAAAATGATCTCATTTTTAATTTAACAAACAGAAAAAAAATTACAATTAAATAAACTTTGAAAGAGTTCAAACCCCAAAACAAGTAAACTAATAGTAATTAACTAGACAGGTAACTAATTAACAGGTATATAACAAAAGAAGACTAAATTCAAAAATCAATTTCAAGAAAGTCTTTATTAAAGCCTATATTTAGTTGATAAAAAATGTCAAGTCTTATTTTATTTGTTTTTTTTTTAATTTATTTTTATTACATAATACAATAAATTTTTTAGTAACTTGTTTTCAAAATATTTAACAAAAAATCATTTTATTTTTATTTTTATTAACTCAAATAAATCAAATGTTTCTAATTGATATATGTTTGATTAATATTTTGATTGGTTAAGCATCTAATTGCTATATGTTTGATTAATATTTTGATTGGTTAAGCATCTAATTGCTACATGTTTGATTAATATTTTGATTGCATCTGATTGAAAAGTTTTAACTAAACCATATTTTACTGAGGTTCAACTAAAACTTTTAAATAAACATTTGTTATATTGAAAGAAAAATTTATATAAAAGTTACTCCTAAAAAAAATCTACAAAACACAAGATTACCTTATGAATAACCTAAAAACTAATACCTTAGTATCACATAGATTATCCAGGTCATATTTTAAAAATCCGGAAATGTGTTTGGGTAAAATATCCTGAAAAAATCAGAAAAAATTTTCCTTTAAAATTTGCTTTTGGCTGAGTTGTTTCAAATTTTTTTTCAAACTTTTTATAATTTTTGTATGAACGATTAGTGAAAAAGCTAAAAAAAACAAGTATACAACAAAAATATATATCAAAGCTTGTATGTATGGAAAACATTTTGAACATCCAGAAAAACTAAAAATTAAGAAAAATATCCAGACTTCCGGAAATATCCGGAAAAATATAATCCCTGGTATCAACATTGTACCTTAGCAGCAGCCCAAATTTGCAGTAACAATCAAACATTTGCAAAATATCTGTTAAAAAAGTTAATCAACAAATTTTTAATAAATCTTGTTTATAATTTTGCAAAATAAGAAAGAAATTTTCAATAAAATAATTAGAGAAAGATATTAGATGAATAAAAGAATTAGTTGCATGAACAAAACCCAAGAATGTTGTTCATTATGTGTAGCATTACTTTTTGATTTTGACATTATAACAACTAAAACTTCTAAAATGTTTCTTTTTAACTAATTGCAACCAAATCAAAAAACTTCATGTTCTCCTTTCAAAAAAAAAAAGTAGCAATCATCATTTTCAAAAGTGGTTTGAAAATCAGATGACACCACAAGTGATGAATCAAAAACTATGAAAAACAAGATATTTAAGAATTCTTTTTATAACAATAATAAAGATAAATAACTAACAATTTAAGAGATAAAAGACAAGATTTTTTCAGTTAAAGTTGCTCCATCAAAGCAAAAATTTTGCTTTAAGATATATTTTAGAAATAAGTTCAAGATATAAATTTACATATATATATATATATATATATATATACATATATATATATATATATATATATATATATATATATATATATATATATATATATATATATATATATATATATATATAAGCAAGATAACAATTAACAGACAATTTAAAAGATTGCAAATTATATGAATCAGGAAAACAAGATAAATGGTGCGAATTCCAAATAACTGATGTTCTAAGTGTTGGAGCACTTAGGAACAGTCCCAGTAGAAGGATGAGACTTGAGTAAGGAGTAACATGAGAATGGATTTTAGTAAATGGTACAAGAAAAGTTAGCTCTATAGAGCAGCGCTTATTATAGTACCTATAGAAAAAAGAAAAAGAGAAGCAACATTACGACGATGTGACAATGGCTGAAGGTCGACTGCAAAAGCAGGTCCAACTATGCTTACAATACGTTTTTGCACCTTATCTAAAAGAGTAAGGGCATCATTTAAAGATCTGCTTCAGATATGGAAACAGTATTCCATACAAGGATGGATTTAAGATTTAGAGAGATAAAGAATGGAATCCGGAGTAAGGAAGTGGCGAGCACAATAAAGAGATGCAACCTTATCAGATGCTAATTTTGCAATTGGTTTGATATATGGTTTCCAAGAAAGATCAGAAGTAAGAGTTAATCCCAGAAGATGAAGGGTAGATGACTCATTGAATACATTACCATTTATAAATATAGGAAGATCGAGATTGTTGGGATAATGATTAGGTGAAAAAATTGAGTTAAATCTGAGTTAAAGTTCACCAGCCACTAAAAGCGCTATACTGTAGCAGAAGTGAAATTCTTTTCAAGCTCAAACGTCCCATCCAAGCAATCAGAGAGTATTGGCTTCTTATCAAGACAAGAATAAATGGTAGTATCATTAGCAAACAATGTCACCTTAGATGTGAGAATTTCTGGGATATCGTTAATGTAAATTAAAAAGAGTATAGGGCCAAAGATAAAACCTTGATAAACCCCTGAAGTTACAGGATATAAAGAAGAGCGCTGTCCATCAAGGTCAACTTATACTATTATTGGTAAGAAAGAATTCAATAATCTAAAAAATGTTACCTGATACACCGTAAGAAGAGAGCTTATGCCAAACTTTATCAAAAGCTTTAGAAATGAGTGATAGCCTTAACCTCTCCAAATCTAT
>NC_088930.1:41960000-42100000 GCF_038396675.1 Hydra vulgaris | reverse complement strand
ATATTTCCTTCATTTAAATATTTAAAATAGCATTCAACTAGTAGTTTTTTTTTGTTTTGTTTTTTTATTGTTATTGTTGTTGCTGTTGTTTTGTTTTTGTATTTTTTGTTTTTTGTTTGTTTTATTTAATTGTTTTTTTGTTTGTGTGTTTTCTATAAATACTATAATTGCGTCATATGATTTATTTATTGGAATTTTTCATCAAAATGTATATGAATAAAATAATTTTAAAAGTTCAAATAAAAAAATTTATTTTATATTTAAAAGTTTTTACTTTTATAGGAATTAATAGGAACAATGCAATATGTACTACTAATAATTATATAATGGAAGCATTATACTAACTGTAATATAGTTATTAATATAGTTATATAATGTATATGATAATTATCATAACATAAACTATTGTAAGTCAAATGTATTAAATATGTAATATTTATTTATCTTCTTTGCTTTATTACAATTTTTTTTTTTTTTTTTTAATCTCTACGGACGAGAGCATAAAAAGTAAATTTATTTCGCGCTGCTTATCTGGAAGATAAATATTTATTTGATTGAATTCCCGAAAACTCGAACCTCCAAAGGACCAAGGTAAATGACTTAACAAATGTTCGACTAAAGCGAATTCCCGTTAAGTCAAACTTTGATATGATAAGGGTTAGGACTATTGTAATTGTAACGAAAACGATAACAGTAACAATAGTTATTGTTATTGTATTAAATTAACTTAATTTAGAAACAATAACAATACTTGTGATTTACAACTATTGTAATTCTGAAATACAAAAAAATAAATATTGGATTGCAATTCATCTTTATAAAACAATAACAATATCTGAAAAAAAAAAAGTATTGTAATGACCCACTACAATAACAATAAATATTGAATTGTTATTCGTCTTTGTAATACAATAACAATATATTGTTAATAATAATAAAAAAAATTATTTTAGTGTCAAAATTTAATAAATGTTTTAATAGTCCAGTTGCCTACTATATACCCTTGTACCCTTGAAATAGGGTACAACTAATATTTAATGGTTGATTCTATTTTACTGAAACATAATGGGAGGGGGAAGGGGTGCCAGAATGGTAAATTGGGCAACTTTAAATATTGAAAATCAAAGTTAACGGGATCAAAAAAAAGGAAACCACCGTTTTTCTGCAAATGAAAGGGATTCGGCAGACCTAAGACAGCGATTCAACATAAAATACGTCCTGAGAAAGGTAAAATAAATTATAAAAAAGAAGTGAATAGTTTTCTTTAAGTTTAAAAATTACAGAATATTTTACAATAATAAACTACAGAATGCTCATCAAATTGCCCACAAATGCAAAGTCCAGTTACTTTCGCGTTCGGCGAGTATAAATATTCCCAGTGAGCACGGAACGTAAAAAAGACACCTTTGGCTCTTCGTTTCGTCATCATTAATTTTTTATGTTGGTTCTTCAACTTTTCAAGATATTAACATTTTTATTTAAGAAGAATTATGTTTAACTGTTTGTGTTACTAAAGTTAATTTTCATATATATTTTAAGTTCCTTTGCAGCATTAAAATCAAGAGGAAAAAATAAAAGGGCTGAATGAAATAATTTATGAATGTTATTTTTCATAATAGTAAGGCTATCATCAGACAGGCAATATTTTGCGGCCATTTAGAGCTTAGAAAATACATAACAAGATAGGTGATGCGAAATCTAAATATGTAAAAAATAAAATTTGCTATATATTGTAAATAAAAAATAGCAAAAATAATAGTAAGTTCGTTAGAAATGAATATAAATACGTTAAAATACGTTAGCTTTTCTACTTTAATGTAAAGTAATACACTACAATAGTTATTGTAATTGTTTTCATCAAAACAATACAATAGTTATTGTAATTTTATTTCAACAAAACAATACAATACAATAGTTCTCGAATTTTATTGTATTGTTAGAAAAAAGACAATTCAATACTTATTGTAATTGTTTTTCATCACAGCAATACAATTCCAAAATAAAAAAATTTTATTGTTTCTGTAATATTGCAATACAATATTATTGTATTGTAATGTGTAATTGTATTTAATTTTAAAAATTACAATTACAATAGTCCTAACTCTAGATATGAGATATTAGCTCGAGTTAAAACTATAAACATTAACTAACCAAAAATTGATTAATGTTTCAGTGAAACAAGTTATTATTATATTTATGCAGTACATTCAAAAGATAGCATTGAAAAAAGCAACACAATGACTTCCTTATTATTTGTTAATTACATTAATAATTACATCTAATAGCTAACGATCTTTTATTAAGAAATTCATTAAAACTATTAAATTATTGCTTTTAACAATATTTTATAATGATTTATTTTGTAAAAGTTATTATTTATAAAGTAGTATTAGTTTACGCTTGATAGCAATCTATGCTAATCAGATCTAAACACAACTAGGGTTGGTAATAGGGAAGTGCGTGGGGTGTAACACCTCTCCCCCTCCCCCACCATTTAAACAATAAATCCTAGTCGGTAAAAATTGACTTAAGTGACCTTAGTAGGCAATTCAAAATGAATTTCTTTTAGAAATGGTATTTTATACATTACTTTTATAATAAGTAACAAAGGGTTTAAAACCGTTTTAATTATGAAATGTTGTTTGGTACCTAACAACTATAGGCACT
This sequence comes from Hydra vulgaris, assembly GCF_038396675.1. NCBI lineage: Eukaryota > Metazoa > Cnidaria > Hydrozoa > Anthoathecata > Hydridae > Hydra > Hydra vulgaris. The sequence goes on along the minus strand of NC_088930.1, from coordinate 42,097,333 downwards.
TTAGTAAGTAAAATTTTACAGAAATTGAATAAAAGAAAAACAGATTTATCAGCACTTATCTGAAATACAACTTTTTAAAATGCTGCCTTATGACAAGTGTTAAAAACAGATGATTGAGATACATTTAAATCCGATTTGAAGTAAAGGTCAATCAGATATAGATGCACTACGTTGCCCGTTACTAGTTATTTATCGGTTCATACAGCTCTTTTATGTATTTTCTAAACAATTTTGTTAGAGTTACAGTTAAAAACAAAAACAAAAAAAGAAAGAGAACGAATTTTCTAGCCGGCACATCTAGTTTCTTTTTCAGAATTAAAACCTGTATACAGGTTTTACACCTGGTCGTGTAAAAACACGTGTATATTACAGGTAGTTTTATTCGAGTTTAACATGTGTTTTTTGAGGTTTTAAATTCAAATTTAAATGTTGCACGCTTTTATCACATTCCTTATGGAAATTTATAATATTATGTTTCCGTAACGGTGTAACCTTTATTATTTTAACTGTTGTTTACGGTAAATAGTAATTTCACGGAATTAAATCCATTCTTTGCACGTGTTATTCTTGATGTTTTAGAAGGTTTTGAACGCCCAACAAAAAACAAGCCTAACATTTTTCTGAGTTGTGCCGTCTGGGTTGGTAAGTTATGTATGTAATAGCATACTTGACAATGATTATAAAAGAATATATATATATGAAATGTGTTTATATGTGTATGATATAAAACATAATAACAAAAATAATAATTGTGTACCTAAATATATATACAAAACATAAAAAAATGTTAGAAAAAAGGCATGTTTCAAAAATGGAGGGTAGCCCTGGACTCATAGTTTAACCACGATTTTACCTTTTTTATACTCGTGTGACACAAATATAATATATAATTAATTAACATTGGAATGATCTCAACACGTTTAAAAAAAATCGCCTCTGATATATAAGGAATAGGAATGAAAATGTCATCGTTTAGAAACATTAGCTTTTTTCTAATGAAAATAATCACTTTAAAAACACTTTTTTCAAATCTTTGGTCTTTTTATTGGAATCAAATGAATTACTGTTATGGATTTGTGTATTATATTAAATGTATTATTATTTATATAAAAAAAAACTGCTCATTTTTAATGTGTAAATGAATTAAGTTGTCCAAAACCACCCTCTAAACATGTGTCCGATACCGCCTAATTGTACCTAATTCACAAATACTAGTTTTAAAACCAGTGAATTAAAGTATTAAACGAGTAATTTTCTTCATCTTTAATAAATAAAAAGTTATTAGTTTACATAAAATTAGATACATAAATATGTGAATCATATAAGTTATCAATTAACAAAAAATATCTTTTGCCAAATGATATGCCTTAAATATATATAGATGATATTCAAATAAAACAATCAAAAGTTATACTTTTTCTTGGTGTTCTTATTGATAAATATCTCACATGGAAAAATCATATTGAAACCTTGCGCAACAAAGTTTCAAAATTATTGGAATATATGAGCCCCTGAAATGCATAGTGGTATAAGTCACTCATATCTAGTTTTAAGAAGTCTGACTAATATTACTATGGCTGTGAACAAAAACAGCTGTTTAATGAGGAGCATAACAAAAAACAGTTCCAGCATCATTATCGATATCACTTATACCACTCTGCCATGTAATAGAATAAACAAAATGCTAACCATTGGTGGCAATAACTCAAAATATTGAAAAAGTGACTTATACCACTATGCATCTCATGGGCTCATATATAAAGCGAAAAGTTTTGTAAATAGATATGCATTAGCTCAACTTTATTACTCACTTATCCAATGCCATCTAAAATATGCAAATTTCGCGTGGGGTAGTTCTAGAAAAAGTCAATTAGATTCTCCTTTCTTCCTCCTCCTCCCTTGTTCCTAGGCAACAGAAGCATTAAGCACAACTAATAAACTTTAAAGATCGTTTTACACAAAACCACTTTTATTTGAAATGAATATTCTTAATATATACCAACTCAGAGTCGTAACCACGAGAGAGGGGAGGGGGCCTTGCCCCCCAAAAATTTATGAAATTATAATTATTAAGGAAAATATTTTTAACATATATATTTTCAAATATGCAAAATTATGTTTCAAGACATTCCATATCTTTGATTTTTTTTAGAATTTTGTCTACCGAATCAATCAACTTTCATGTCATTGCTGTAAAGTAACAGCAGTTATTGAATATTGACAACGTTTTGTCGCATTATTTAAATACTAAATTTTACTGATAAAATGCTAACAATCAGACTAGTACCATAGTAGCTTACGTTATTAAGAAATAATTCATTCTCACACGATTTTCAAAAATAACTATTCATCAAGATCAATAAGTTGGCAACGCGTGCGGCATATTTTTTTTTAATTTATGTAAAGTTAATTTTTGGAAATAATAAATTCGAATTTATTTTTTTTTGGTTTATTTCACTGTAAAAAAGAGAAGAAAGTAAAATCGAGCAAAAAATGTGCTAATATATCGAAATGGTTCACAAAAGTTGTAAAGTACGTCAAGTTAAAAGTTTTATTGTTAACATGTAGTTAATTTAATTTGTATTATATTTTAATATTAGTGATCTACTGAGATTTATGTAAAACATACAATTCTGAAAAACTTTGCTATCGCTTTTTATATAGTTATATCATATGCTAATTGCTTTATATATATATATATATATATATATATATATATATATATATATATATATATATATATATATATATATATATATATATATATATATATATATATATATATATATATATATATATATATCATATATATATCATATATATATGATCCGAAGCAAAGATCATTTAGCCAATCCTGGTTCGATTGATTCCCATGGCTACACTACAGCCAAAAAAAAAGATGCTGCTTTCTGCTTTACCTGCACTGCTGCTTTAGGGGAAAATATGACATCATCGACAAAAGTTGAATACGTTTTTACCTACAGCGGCTATTGAAACGGGAAAAAAAGCACTTAAATGTGGCAGAGGGTTTTCAAAGCACGAGTGTTGTGAGGCTTATAAACTAGCAACCAAACGTTTGATTACAACATCTAAAATATGTACGGATATTGGAAAACTTCTTGACACCAATTCGGCTAAAAATTAAGAAACTAATCGAAAAATGATGATAAAAATTTTTCAAATCATTAGGTATTTGGACAATCTTTGCTACTTGCAAAGGAAATCTTTGCTACTTGCAAATCTTTGACATCTTTGCAAATCTTTGCTACTTGCTACTTTGCTACTTTGCAACTTTGCTACTTTGCTACTTTGCTACTTTGCTAACTTTGCTACTTTGCTACTTTGCTACTTTGCTACTTTGCTACTTTGCTACTTTGCAAATCTTTGCTACTTGCAAATCTTTGACAAATCTTTGATCTTTTACCGACAATCTTTGCTACTTGCAAAGGAAACTGGAGCAACAAAGAAAAATGTGAAATCAACTCCAACTTTTACGAGTTACTTTTACTTCGCAGCAAGGATGACAAAGAACTGACCTCGTGGCTTCAAAAGAAAACAAATCGTTTTGTTTCACCAGCAATACAAAATTAAATACTAGAAATTATAGCACTGCAGATTTTGTGTAACATCGTCAAAAACATACAGTTTTCTGCAGTTTTCTTTGCTATTCTTTTAGATGAAACAAGCGATGTTTTCAATACAGATCAGCTGGCTGTTTGTCTTCGATGGGTCAATGATGATTTACAAGCACACGAAGAATTCATTGGTATGCATCCGTTACCAAATACAACTTCCGAAGAAATTGTCCGTGTTCTCAAAGATATTTTCTCGAGGGTGAAGAGGTGAAGATAAAGTTATTGAACGAAAAGTGCTTATACACACATTGCTACAACCACGCTTTGAACCTTGCCATCGGTGATGCCATCAAAAATATTCCAAGTCTAAACGAAATCTATAGAACAGCATATGAAATTTGCAAACTTATCCAAAAATCACCCAAAAGTAATTCCAAACTTGATGCTATTCAAGAACTAACCGAGAACAATTTAAAGTCTATCCATAAATTTTGTCCAACAAGGTGAACAGGGGGTGGCGATTTTTTTGAATTGTTTCTAGAAAACTATCGCGAGCTAATGGAACTTTGGAGACGGTTGTTGCAAGAATTGAATGATAGCAAAATAAGAGCAAGAATTCGGGGAGTGAAATTTATAATGTCGAAACTTGACTTTATCTTTTGTTACTATTTAGGGGAATGGCTCCAGAAAATCTAGGTAAGGCACTCCAAGGTCAAAGTGTTTCGGCAGCGGAAGGACAGAGTTTAGCATCTCAAGTCGTTAATGTTCTGGAAATATTCCAAAGCAAAAAAATTTACGAACTGTTTTGGGAACGTGTTATGAAACTCTTGAGAAAAAGGAAAATGACAGATTATTTAAAAACAACTCTTAATAAAAAACCTATTATTTCCATGATTCACCAAAAGAACATTATTACCAATTGTATTTTGAAGCTTTTGAACTTATTATCAGTTTTATAATACAGATTGATCTTCAGGAAATTCTTCTCAATTCAATAAAAAGGGAAAGTTTGGAAAATCTTTAGCTAAAACACAAATTCCTTTCTCCCAAGCATTGCTACACCATTAGGTTACGGCATCAAAAAATTCACTATCAAAGATCTCATCTTGTTTTTCAAGAATTTGGATCACTCTAAAAGAGCTTTGCTTACCGAAGTTGTAAAGATTGCCAAGCTAATTCTCGTCATGCCAGCTACTAATGTCCTTAGTGAAAGAACTTTCTCTGCTTTAAAAAGAGTTAAAATCTACCTTCAATTGACAGCAACAGATTCCCGCCTAAACAACTTACTAGTTCTTTATACTCACGTGGAAGCAGTGGACAAAATTGATTCGGTTGAGATCGCAAATGAGTTTATTATAAATATACATTATGTGCAAATCAAAACTTTTTGTTATCCCCTCCCTCCTTTAAAAAAGCCACAGGCCTCACTAACATCAAAATTCTGGTCACGACTCTGCAACCAAATGTTTTTTAATGTTCTTTGCTTTATACTTAAATTTAATATAAATTTAACTCCTAAATCTTTTCAAAATTTATATGCAATACAGTACAATACAATACAATACAATACAGCCCCAAAACAAATAACATCTAAGAAATGACAACTTTAATTATCAACATTATTCGCATACAAATTTTGGAAGGTCTCTTATATATCATATCGCGGAGCTTTTCTGTACAACCAAATAGTTTTGAAAGATTTTGATTTTTCCCAAAGTTGGAATTTTTTAAAAAACTGAAAAAATTTATTTTCTCAATAGATAATATATTCGAGTTCTTTTAATCTCGTTCTTTCTTTATTAGTGTTATCAAAATGTAATTTAAAATGTTTAAAATGTTTTATTGTATTTTTTATTGTATTGTTAAACGATGTTTTATATTTGAGACACCTAATTTTATTTATTTGTATAATTATCTAAAAAAATTGGAACATTTGAATTTTTAGTATCTTTGTATTTTATAAAAAAAATCATGTATAAAATTAAAATGAACTTAATAAGTTGATGCTCTTATGTTGTTAAACAGTTCAACTGTGATTTTCTACAGTAACAATGTTGACAACCTGGCCACGGATAGTTTAGTGCAATAAAGTTCACTTCAGACGTTGATTCTTAATCTGATTTTAAAAGAGTTCATAGAGAATGATAGACGATGTTTCGTCTGACTTTTTTTTCAAAAAATATGGAGTTCATAATGAAAGCACATGAAAATTATGTTACTGTTATTTGCTTTCCATCACATTGTTCACACCGTCTGCAGCCACTAAATGTCTCCTTCATGGCACCATTTAGTAGCAACTATTCGAATGAAGTTTGTATTTGGCTGCGTACACATTATCCTAGAGTTGTGACCGAATATCAGGTTCCAGAACTATTTGGAACAGCTTATATGAAATCAGCAAACATGTTGACAGCTGTAAATTGTTTTAGAAAGACTGGAGTAAGTCCACTTAATCCGGAAGTTTTTGATGATTGGATGTTTGAGCCTTCAGAAACAACCAACAGGTCATTTCCTGAGATGGATTCAGCAACACCAGATCTAACGACCAAGACTCAAACACAAACTATTTGACTGCAAGAATTATCCCTGACATCTTGCTCTGAATCAGAAACTTTGTCTTCAACATCTATGGCTTCTTTCACAATTGCTTCACCTGCAGAAATTGGAAGTATTTCGAATGAGAAAACTCAGCAAACTCGTAAACGATGGCAAAAGGGCAAAATAGCTATATCACCAGTTCACAATATAAAGCGGAACTGGCAAAAAAGATGGTTATAAAAACTAAAAAAAGAAAAAGCGCTCAAACAGTTGACAAGACTGTAGAAACAAAAAATGATACACCTGCAGAAATTGTACCACGAAAAGTATACCCCCAGCGATTTTTGTGATTTTTGTTTAATAACGTTTTCAAAAACTGTTGCATTCTTTTTAATTTTATTTTTGCTAGAAATTCGTTGCAAACGTGTTTTAACACTGCAACAAAAAAAAAATCACAAAGAAAACGTAAGTGTAAGTCTAACAATAGAAGTGAAAGCGCATTTCAACCACTTGGTTAAAAATAATTTTATTAAGTTTTTATTTACATACCAAAATAAATCTTTCCTAGTTTCAACTAAATTACTGATAAAACAGTTACCAATGTAACTTTACTTATTCCAAGGTTTTTATTCTTGTAATTTTTGTTTATAACTCGCTGACTTTTTATCAATAATTGGTACTTGCAAAACCGTAAATATAAATTTATAAAGTAAAGCCAAATCAATTTTTTTTTTTTTTTATAAACCTATAACTATAGTGTCGTAAAAGGCAAATTAATTTGAACCGTCCCGGAAAAATCTTATGGGATATGATAATACAGAATTAGGCGGTCACATTACACAGTGATATGAAATGTTTAAAACACCTGCTGATTCAATTTCTAAATATGTCAGACGTTTTGAAATGTCTGACTTATCGAGATACCTGAGAAATCTCATACACATCAATGACAAATGTTTTCCAATATATTATATAAGTATATAAAATATATATGAAATAAATATATATGTGTATAACCTTGTGTGAAGTATTTAAGAAGCTCTATATACAATACACGAAATTTTTAAACCATCTAAAGCTAATATCTTATATGTTCACCACTCTGATTAAACATCTAAAAATTGACAAGAATATTTATGGTTGAACAAATTTCTTTAATTGTTCGTTTCGCAACCGTAACCATCAATATTTTTATTTATCATCTTTTTTGTCTCTTTGTACTTCTTTCTCAATTAATTCAACAGTATCAGATGATATATCAAGTAAAAAAAAGACCAAAAATTAGTCATTTTTTTACTTGATACATCATCTTTGCATGATATCTTTAAATTTTGCATTGCTTTGTGGAAGCAGTTGATAACTTTTGTTACTGAAAAGAATTTTCATAGCTTCGAGTATTAAAATTAAACGTTTATTCTCCGTTATTAATAGCATCTTAATTAAAGGAGTGCGGTACTTGCATTTCAATAAACAGGAAACGAGAAGTTTGCACGCGACAAACAGGAAGCTACATTTAACGATTGGGATAGAAAATGTTTGTTATTGATTTTAAAGGCTCAATGTTCGGATGAGCGGTGCAATTATCAATGATTTATTTCATTTGTCTGGAGTAAATTTTTTGTCGTGTTCTCTGACTCACACTTTAAATAATTTAAAGTCTAACCATCTCTTTTTTTGTGCACGGTAACGACATGGAGTACTTTTAATTACCACACAATAACGAAATTTGTTTCATTTTCCAATTAAAAAAAAAGATTTTTTTTAAACTCATATTAGCTGCAGCAAGTTCAGTGTACTGAATTTTAACTACATGTTAGCTGCAACAAGCCTATTCCATTGAATCCTACAACCTTTGTAACCACAACCTTTATAACCTACATGAATCTTATAACCTTTGTATGTACTCATCGAATTTTCACTGACAAGTACTTTAGAAAAATACAATGCTTTGACATTGAAAATGGTTCCAGATTAGAGAAAACTTTTGGTATTTGGGATTTTTATCACCAATTACAACATGCTTTGTCTTTCTTATCTGCATACTATCAATTTCTTGGATGGATGCAGATAATTCTCTTTTATTGAGATCTTGTAGTACTTCTTATTTTTTAGTTATAGATAGCGGAAACATCTATATCAAAAAAAATTTTGCGTCTAATTCTTAAGATTACTCTGTAATTTATCACTAACCAACTTTTATTTAGGATGTTTAACCGAAAATTTGCAATTTTTAAAGCATCAACTTATTTATTGGGAAGTATGTCCAGATGTAAATAAGATTTTTATTAATGCTGTAAAAATTTCTAGTAAAAAAAATTGTTTCGGTGTCATGTCAAATAAAATCTCATAACTATAGAAAAAAAAATGTGGTTTTCCCATGGCTACGTATTTTATACAAATAATCATCGAAACCTCGAAAACTTGATTCCAAACATCAAAGCCTCGAAAAACTTGATTCCAAACTATTATAACAAAGCATAAGCTTATAATATTGACCTCTCCATTCTTAGGTTTTTATTTAACACGCTATCGGGCTTTAAAATTGTTAATAAGTTACTTAATGGTTTAATCGAGCATTTTAACTATTTATTGAAAATTATCAAACCTTGGACTCGAATACTGTAAACTGTAAGTTGTACAATTAAAAAAAATTATAATATTAAATTTGCTAACGGTTTGCATAATAATTTGCATAATACTATATTATGCAAATTTTTATGTAAACCGTTAGCAAATTTAAAAATGTTATAGTTTTTGAAAAAAAAATTGTTTATATACAGAGGCGATTCTACGAATAAAATGAGGGGGGAGGGTGATCACTTTCTTCATTGGGGTGTAATATCCCTCCCCTTCCCCTCATAACATCGCCTCTGTTTATATATATATAAAAATTCCACAGATAGTATTATTAATACTATCTGTAATTTTTATATATATATATAAACAATATTTTTACATTCTTAGTCGTTAAATTTATAGCTTATTTACTTTTCAATTTGAAAAAAATATATATAGTCTAAAAGTATAGTATAAATATAAATAAATATTATATAACTTTTTATAATATAAAAAACCGGTTTACATTGTATTGTGTAAGCATGCAAGTGTATTGGTGTGTATACGTTTGCAACTTACTTCTTGAAATACCAATTTTAATTTATTCAACTAAAATTGAGTAATTTTTCAAATGTTAATCTAACTATAAAACAAATTAGTGATAAGCTTAAGGTACAAGATTCTAACCTGATGCAGTAACTATTAATTGAGTGATTAAATAAAGCAGAAAAATTTTACTACGTTTACAATATCTCATGGCGAATGGTATTTTCTATATCATTCATTCGTCTTTTAAAAGTAACCTACGTTCGAATTATAGAAAATATGCGTTCGAATTGTGCATTTTAAACGAAATTTTTTATTTTAACAGACTTTATTATAAAGTTTATTGAAATAAAACTAAATAAATTATTTTTATTTGTTCTCCAACGACTTAGTACAGTTGCTCGGCCAAACTATAAAAAAAATAGGCGCGATATGTTTTTTACGGTGTAAGGTATTGCACAGGCTATAAATAAGAGAGCGCAAATTATAAGAAACATTTATATCTTTTTAAAAGATATCAAATATAAAAATATAAAGTATACTTTATATAAATGAGAATCGGTACTGTTTTTAGAAAAATTTAGTTTTAGAAGATTGCTTTATTCTGTCCAATTTCCTTTAACTGATTTTGTTAGCGACTTTTATAAGTATGTCTAAGTCTGTTGTGAACAGGATTAACCGGTTCAAAATTTAAATTGCGTCGTCAACCTTACTTCGCGTTGACGGTAATACGGGTTCGGGAATCTTATCCTTGTTACTGCTGATATCTGAATATGATAGGAATTTGTTAATTATTTTTTTAACAGCCAATGGTTGAGGTTAGTTGGTTACTAACTCTCTATCAAAATCAACGAGTGCATCGACATCAAGATTTTAAGGGGCCAATTTGTTTCTTGTATCGCGAAGTTACTTCTGGTTGAACTCTAACTCCTTTACAGCATCATCGTCCTGGCCATCATCCATCATCTCTTCAAATGGTTGTCAACAGCACCTTTTCCAGCGTTCGCTGATAATGCTGATTCTCAGTCACTTCAACCCAAGCCGTTCTGAACATCACCATGGCTTCGAGGATTGATGTTCGGGGCAGTTTTTTAGTTTTTTCTATAGCTCATACTACCTTACGAATTACTAGGATCGATATTTAGCTTTCAATGACCTGACAATAAATGAACTTTTTATGTATTATTTTTTTATGAAATAATAAAGGTAAAAAATATATATTTAGGTATATATTTCAATATTAGTATTGATATTCATACTTTAATGACAATATTTCAAGCCTACATTTGGTTATAAACCGTTAAATTGATTCTTTCTACATGGCCTACGACACGGGTTTTGAAGTGGAGTGGCACAATCATCTGTTTTAGAAAAAAAGTGGGGGATAGCATGTGCCCTCCCGGCCGGATATTGCCTAAAGTTTGCAGAGCTGCTCAACCTGCCTCAGCGGGGTAAGTTAAGCAATAATTTGAGTTAAGTTGAACAAATTTATGAGGCAATTGACAAGCATATGAAAATGCATGGTACGAAACTTGGGTGAATCATCAATACAACTTTCACTAACAGTAAGCATGTATATAATTTCTAAACTTTTTATTTTATATTAAAAATTTACTATTTTTTTTACTTTAATGACGTAAGTAAGAGAAGAGAAAAAACTAAATAGTCAAAAAGTGTCAGAAACATAAAAATGTTATTTTATATAACTACCTGAACTATGAAGCCGACTTTAAAAATTACTAATTTTAAAAACATATATAAATAATGTACCGACAAACTATTTCTCATCAAAGTTGTTCCTTTGTATTAATTTGTTCCTTTGGCTAATTTTAATCGAAAGTTCGATAAATTGGCCCATTATCAACACTTAAGTGATGGTACATAAAAAAGTTTATATGCATCGAAAACAAAAATAGCAAAAAAATTATTTTTTACTATTTTGGTCTAAAATAGTAAAAATACCCGGTTATCTTACTCAACTGCTTTTTATCAATCTTTTGTTGTGCATTGTGTTAACATTCTAATTGCTTAACTTTCATCCATTAGATGTTTTGTCATGTGAAGCGTAGTTTTTGAGATCACGGTTTGTAGATTTGGGGTCCTAATATTAATGAAAAACCCTATGAAAATCCTTTTAAGGGGTGATAGTGCATGCCTATGGGAGCCCAAAATAAAGGGTTTTGAAATCCCTCATTAACATCCAAAGTATAATTTTGGTCAAGAAGTTTATAAGCTTTTGCATACCATAATGCGATCTATTTAAGTGCTTAAAGTGCTACAAGACATGCTTTGTTTAAACAAGATATATAATATAAAATGTAATGCATAAAAACAAAACTTTTTTATTTTAAAAGCTTTTATCCAAATATGCATCTTATTGCTGTTCCGATGTATCAAGATAAATTCTCAAGTTCGAACTTTGCCCCTCGGTTAAAAAATTACCGGTTAATAATTTTTTCGGGAAATGGCAGTAATTATTCAAAGAAGAAAGCAAAATGTAAACACAGTGAGCGCTTTTAAATAAATTTAAAGATGCCTACATTTGCAAAAACTCATGAAGATTGCAGAAAATCTGTTTGTGTTATATGCATGAAAAAGGGTGATCAAGAGTTGACTTAAAACTATAAGTTGAAAATTCTTCAACTGATTCAAACAGACATAGATTTCAGTGATGAAAGAGTGCCTTTGGCTACTTGTGTTTCATGCAGATCTCAAATTGGAAAACTTTGTGCTGGAAAAATCAATCATGTGCTAAACTTTTTGACTTCAAGTCAATTTCTATCAAACCTACAACTAGAGTTTCGTCAGTTTGTGAGTGCCTTTTATGCCAAATTGCCAAGATCAAAGGAAAGGAGAAGCATCCCTTTGACAAAGTCAAAGAATCGGAGGAAAAAATTCCAAAGCAAACTTTTCAGAGTTCTAAAAAGCGCTGCACAAAGTGCTTGTCAATTATTGGCCGAGGACTTCTTCACAAATGCACCATTGGCACTCGCCATGAAAACCTGAGAAGAATGACCACAGATGATCGTGTAGGTGCAGAGCAAGTGGCTGCAGCAGTCTTAGCATCCAAAAGCGCATCTCCAAATGGCACTATTAGACTCAGTCAGCCTTGTGGAAAACTTTTGCCATTGAGGAGAGGTAATTATTTCTATTTTCTAGTTAATTATCATAGTATTATTATGCTAAATTAAAGGCACTAAAAATGTTGATTCACAAACATTTAATTTATGACCTGTAATAATAAATTATGAGAAAAAGAAACAAGAATGCTTTTATATTAATTAAAATGCTAATTGCAACTGCTTTTATTGAAAATTCATCTCTTAATTAATTACCCTGCTTCAATTTTATTTCATCAACCTAATTTTACTTTAAATCATTCTCATTGCAAGAATAAACATTTTTTTTCCTAATGGATGTTATTTTATTGTTTTTAAAGGTCCGTCATCAGCTCAGCAGCTATTCAAAGAACCACTCACAACAGAAAATATGGTTCAAATTCAGAAAAATACAGGACTTTCAAACAATGGCATGCGAAAACTAGGTTCAGCACTAAATCAAATCAGCCCAATTAGATTGGTGGAGCCAAGTTTTCCTTTGAAGTTTGCTCTAGCCGGCCAAAAACTTAATGATCAGTTCATGATCAGCAACATCAGATTGGCAGAGAATGGTCAAACTTGTCAAGTTGTGCACTGCCAGAGCCTCAGCAATCTCAGTGATGTTTTCAGAGCATCACGAAAACTATCAGAATCTTCCATTTTAAAACTCGGGATTGATGGTGGTGGATCATTTCTGAAAGTAAGCTTCACTTACATTGTGTTGGAAGAAGATGAGACTCCTCCACACAGCTCAGTACAGAAGACAACCAAGCTGATGGCACCAGCATCAACCAAAAAAACGAGTGTTAAGCAGCAGATGCTGAAAGCTCTGTCACTTAACGCTCCTGAGAGTTACCAGAATGTGAAGGCCATTTTCGACCTCATTCAAGTCAAAGAAGAATGCCAAAAAGGTTCTTTGGTTGTCTCTTGTGACCTAAAGCTGGCCAACATTCTTTGTGGCATTCAGTCTCACAGAAACAAACACCCTTGTTGTTGGTGTGATGCTGCATCTCCAGGTCTTGAAAACTGTGGACAACTTCGGACTTTTGGTCAGATCAGAAGACAGCATTCTGAATATATCCAGGCAGGAGGAGATTCACGAAAGTCGAAGGAATTCAAAAATATCATTCATGTACCTTTGATTGAATTTCAAGATGACAAGTTTGTCCTTGAGGCTATTCCACCAATGGAGCTCCACTTATTACTTGGAGTTGTGAACCACATCTTTAAAAATCTCTGCGACCTGTGGCCAAGGAATGGCCTCCATCACTTCATATCCCTATCCAGCCTTACCATGGGGGGCATTTCAATGGGAACGATTGCATGAAGCTTCTAAGAGGTCTGGATAAGCTTCAACAGCTTTCAGAAAAAGAAGGTTTCAGTCCAGCTCTTGGCTTCATTCAAACATTCACACTATTCAAGACAGTGGTCACTTCGTGCTTTGGAAAAAGCCTGGACCCTGACTATGAATCCAAAATTGAACAGTTCAAACCTAGCAACACTAACCTTCCTATTTCTGTGACTCCCAAAGTGCATGCAGTGTTTTACCACGTGCCACAGGTCATCAAGATGAAACAAATTGGACTCGGCCTTTTTAGTGAGCAGGCAACAGAAGCTCTACATTCCAACTTCAAATCTCACTGGGAGAGATTTAAGAGAGATCCATTGCACCCAGATTATGCCAGTCACCTTTTAAAATGTGTCATTGACTACAACAGCAAGAGAATTTAATTTATTTTAGAAAAGAAAATTTTCTTCAGAACATGCCTTTTCTCTGTAATCCATTAATGTAAATCCAAGGTTGTAACAGAACTTGAAAACAAACTCACTTAGAAAATAAATTATTTAAAGAATATTGGTTTGAATTTTACAGGCTAATATGTTGTGTTTTGTAAAAAAAAATGCAAAAAATTTTTTTTTTCAACAAACTTTTTGGGCTACTCATAACCTAAATGTATGGGTATTTCGTATTAAAACATTCAAAGCTAAATAAGTCTGTTGGATTTTAATCCAGGATTTTCAAATCACTCATTTTGTGTTCCATATGACATGCACTATCACCCTTTTAAAGGGTTTCCATAGGGTGTTTCATTGATATTAGGACCCCAAATCTACAAACCGTGAGATATTTTAATTGGGTAATTCCATGTCAAAACGGCAAGTCGAAATAACCCACCATCTCAGAAATACTTGATTTTTGGCACAAATGCAGTTAATAGTGTCGCTAGGAATATTCAAAAATAATTTAGAGCCAATTTCATTATTTTAAGATTTATGGGTCTTTGAAGTTTGAGATTTTTTACATTTTTTTATTCTCTGCGCTCTGAGCAACATCTATAGCAACACTAAAATGGTAAAGTATACAGTTACTTAAACCATACGTTTACAAAATTTAATAGGTATAGAAACTTTTGAAGAAAAAAATCAAAAATCATTACTTAAAGTTATTAGATCTTATATTTGATAAAAAACTTTGCAATGCAAACCGTGTTTTTAACAATAATTTTTCAGTAAACATGTCTAGTTTAAGATTAATTGCAGAAAAGGTATTGATCTATTCATTTTAAATCTTTACAATAATAGTATATATATAAATACATGTAAGAGGCAAAAATTATTTCACTGTTTTTTTTATGCACATATCTATTATATTATTGTTTTTTTTTTTTGCAATTTTATTTTTGCAATTTTATTTACCGTTTTGTTTATAATCTCCATATAGAGATTATAACTAAAATAATTTCTCACAAAAAAATAATAATTTCTCACATAAGTATTATTATTAATACTCAAATATTAAAACCAATTGCTCCATTTAATTAATTAAACAAGAAACTAGAAATTCATTTTTATTTTAAACTAAATAAATGTAATCATAGCTATGATTATACTTATTTAGTTTAAAATAAAAATAAATTTTTGGTTTCTTCTTTGATTAATTAAATGGAGCAATCGGTTCTAACATTTGAGTTTTGATTATTATGCTCATGTGAGAAATTATTATTTATTTAATATTGGTTTTAGAAAAATAAAATATTGAAATTAAATATTTTTATAATGGCTAGAACATCACAATGCTCAGAAGGATTGATTTTAAAATCAAATTGTCACAAGTTAACGTTTACAAACCACATTGAAATAAACTTTTTTCAAGATTTAGCTCCAGATGAGCAAAATTTAGTTTGTTCTTGCAGTTCCACAAACTAAGCGAGGTAAAATGCTGCTTGATCAAATAAATACTTTAGCGAAAAATTTTCATGAAGATGGTGAAAACTCTCGCCAGATGCCTGGTCGAAAGGATTTTATGAGTGTTAGTTGGAAAGTCCATATGCAAAAGCGACTACTTTTATCAAGCTTAAAAGAGTTATTAGTCTCATTTAAAATTCTATATCCACATTTAAAGTTAGGTTTTTCCAATTTTTATGTTTTAAGACCTAAATGGTGTGTTTTACCAAACTCATCAGGAACCCATTTTGAGTGCGTTTGTATCTACCATCAAAACATGAAGTTAATTCTCCTACCCATTAAAATTGATTACCATGAACTATATAAATTTATTGTTTGTGATATGCAAAACAAAGAATGCATGTTAAATCGATGTATACAGTGTAAAAAAAATACATCAAAATTAGAAGATCATATCTAGTTATACAGCTTGTAAGCATACCAGATTATGTAAATATGGTGATGGAAAAACTAGTCAAGTTAACAGTCCATTCATATATTTCTAAATGCCAATCTAAATATTTGAAAAATCTTAAAGAAGAACTGCCATCAAATAGTGCAATAATTCTAGGAGATTTTGCAGAAAACTAAAGTTTTGTTGTGCAGGATGAAATGCAAGGTTTCCATTGGAACAATCTTCAGTGTACACTTCATCTAGTAGTTGTGTACTATAAAGAAAATCAAATGTTGCATTCCACTTTATATTGCATTATATCAGATGATAACAATCATGATGTACCAATGATTTACGAGGTACAAAAATTAATTATCAATAATCTAAAGCAAAAGATACACAAAAAACTGCAAAAACATTTTAAACCTATGTCAGCATAAATCAGACTTCATAATAGATGCAAAATGGGTTTTCTTTGCAACCAGCCATGGAAAGCAAACTTACGATGGTATTGGAGGAACAGTTAAACGGCTTGTAGCTAATGCTAGTTTGCAGAGAATTTCTACAAATCAAATATTGAACTCATGTGATATGTTACATATTACACTAGCAACATCAAAGGTATAAACTTTATTTTTATTTCAAGTGAAAGTGTGGTTGAAACAAGATTATTACAATCTGAACGATTTAAAAATGTAAAATAATACCAGGAACAAGAGATTTTCATGAATTTATTCCTGTATGTCAAAATGAAGGTAAGATGAGATACTACAGTGATGACACTATGCCTAGTTTGACTTACATATTTAAAAATTGTGAGATGCAAGGTGATGTGCAAAGTTGATGTGGAATTTAAATTTATGTACCATCAATACCCCTTGAATCTTGAAAGACACTTGCTTGCTTCTTTTTATCAATTATTACTCAGAATCGACAGTTTGTGTATGTCTATGATATGTATATGACAATATATTTTATTTGTTGAAAAGAAAAATTACCTAATTTTGTTTTGTTTTACAGTTCAAAGAAAAACAAAAAAATATTTATAGTTCACTAGTTTGTATAAAGATTTTTCAATTCATAAAAACACGGAATTCAAAGAGTTAATGCGTTTTGATATTTAAAATTGAGTTTATTTATGTACATGCATATCATGGATATTGCAGTTTTACACCTAAAGGGTCATCCATAAATGATGTCAGTAAATATAGGGGGGAGGGGGGGGGAGGGAGTGCTGGAAAGTTTGACACTAATTTACAATGGGGAGGAGGGTGTTAAGGCTAAAATAATGTCAATTTAAATTATTTTTTTAGTTTTAATGAGCAGATTTTAACGGTATTTACATCTACTAAATGGTAAAGAAATGATGTTTTGTTTGTGGGGAAATTAATATTAAATTCGGGGAATTTGATATTATATTTTATTAAATTATTTATAATATAATATTATAAAATTAATATAATAAGTTTCCCAGAGACATCAAATAAATAACAACTACTAACGTAAAATAAAAAATTACTATCGTTTTATTAATATATTACCATTTGACTGCGAATCAAATTATGTTAGAAATATTAACTCTTTGTAGATAAAATTCACAATCGTTATTCGCTCCCAAGCGGATTGTAAAATGTGGTTCAAAGTAAACTCATAAAAATAAACTCATAAATTTGTCATTTTTTGAAATAAAATTGTCGTTATTTCAAATACGAAACTCTAATTGCTCTCTAGCGGATTGTAAGACGTGATGCTAGCAAACACATAAAGTCTATTGAATATTTCAAACGCTAATTTCTCCCTAGCGCGTTGAAAAAACTCTTTTAAAAAGCTTGCGCTAACGATGAACAAAATCATTATTCTGATTGTGATGTAAACAATGCTAATAAATTGTGATGTAAACAATGCTATTAAAATATGGATAAAATCGCATTACTTAACTTATTGATGGTCTCGTATGGAAATGCTCATCCCGATAAAAAAAAAAAAGCTAATATCCAGAAAGAAGTCCATAGTATATGGAATTCATTAAAAGAAGAGAAACTGGTGCATAAGGATCTTGAATCAAGAGTAATGCATTTAATCAATTTATTTAATGAAAAGACAATGAAGTTCAAGAGCAAGCAATTATCATTTTGGGCCAATACTCCAAACCAGTCTGCCCCCACGTATACTCCACTTGAATTTGACAAGAATTCCTCACAGCTTATTGAGCCCATTAATGAGCGATCTGTTATTGATGATCAACAAAGTGCATTAACTTTGAGTTTGTTAACCACGAAAAATCAAAAGAATGCAAGAACAGTGGCTCAAGATCGACTCAATTCTGAGATTGCAGCTTTAAATTGTGAAGTTGCTGAACTGAAGACTAGAAAGAGAAGTGGATTCATTGCTGAAGCTGAAGAGCATGATTTGAAAAAGAAAAAGAAGAAATTAGCTCATCTATGTAAAGAACTGGCCAAAAAAAGTATGATCAAGCTCAACAGAAGAAAACTAGAGAACTGAAAAAAGCTAGAATGGAGGAAATCTGCTTGGAGCATCCAGAAGTCAAAGAAAAACTAAAAATCAGAAAGAAACCTGGTCGACCGTCAGTTGAAGACGATCAACCTCTTCTTTTGAAGGCGATAGTGGATATTGCTCTCCATGGTTCGTCCGCCGATGAAAGATATCGGTCAGAGGTTCTTCGGGTAATGATAGCTTAGCTATGTTTGTTAACATTGTATTTGTTAGAATTTTACTCTTAATTAGTACTATCACTATTGTAAATATCCTTGAAATGTTAACAATTAATTTCAAGATTTAATTTGAATATAATTTACGAAATAAATCCCGTTTTCTGTAAAAAAGTTAATTATATCCAAATATATTTTTTTATTATTTAGAGCATTAAAACTCTCGACGAATTGACATGCGAGATGAACAAAATTGGATTTGCAATCAGCAAGAGCGCCCTTTATACTCGTCTACTTCCGAGAAGTTACGGAACATAAGAAGGCATTAGATTGATTAGTCCTCAGAATGAATCTCATTTAAAACATGTTAACGGCGCTTTTTCAGTTCAACTATAAAATATGTGGAAGAAGTTTGTTTAATTTTAGAGCAAGATAAAGTGTGTTTCATTAGCCAAGACAACAAGGCTAGAGTGCCAATCACAGCAGCCAAAAAACAGGCGACGTTGTTGATGCATTTGGAGTACCGGGTAACTCTCCCGGACCACGACTGGGTCGTGGCTGCTAAACACAAGCTTGTACCATCTGTATACGCTGGAATTACGATCAAAAAAGATGGTCTCGGAAAAACAGATGCTGTTACTTATTCTGGACCTACCTACATTGCTGTTTGATCAGGAAAATACGCATCCTCGACCGCCTTTGCTCATGGATTTGACTTTCAGCGGCTTTTGGATATCAAAGAATTCGACTCTATCACCAGAGGTCCTCAAACTAATATGGTTAAGTCTATCGTTGTGTTTAGCGTCGATGGAGGACCCGACGAAAATCCCAGATACCAGAAAGTAATTGAAATCGGAATTCACCATTTCTTGAAGAATAACCTTGACGCTCTTTTCATCGTGACGAACGCTCCAGGGCGCAGTGCATTCAACAGAGCTGAGCGACGAATGGCACCTGCAATTAAAGAATTATCTGGTGTAATTCTTTCGCACGAACATTACGGAACTCATCTTAATTCTCAAGTTAATTACATTGACAAAAGTTAATTTGTAAAAATATTAATATAATTTTTAACCTATAATAACCAACATATCTTTTTAAATCAGGCAGGACAATAGATGAAAGTTTAGAAAAACAGAACTTTGGTTTTGCTGGACAGGCTTTAGCTGATATTTGGTCTGATCTACAAATTGACGGTTATCCAACCATTGCAGAGTATATTGATCCAGACAAATCAGAGCTAGAGTCAAGGAGCCTTTTATTTCAAGATCAACGTTGGATTGCCGATCATCTTCGGACAAGTCAATATTTTACTCAAATTGTGAAATGTGAAAATCGTTTTTGTTGTCGGACTATTAGAAGCTCTTACTTTACTCTAATTAGAGCAAGATTTCTTCCGCCACCTGTCCCTGTCAACCAAACGAGAGACGGGCTCAAAGCAGTAGATGTCTCAGAAGAAGCAAAAGAATTGTTTCCATCATCCATCTTTATGCTCATCGCATCAAACATTGAAAGTATTCTTCCTTGTACTGCCAAAGGATTTCCAACTTTGCCGTATGATGCGTTTTGTCCATCAATTCAGTCTCGCCTAACTGGTAGAATCTGTAAAAAGTGCAATATCTACTTTGCCTCTCAAGCTATGTTGAAAAAGCACGCTTCTATCCATTCTTCTGCTATAACACTCCCTCTAATCAAAAGGGTCCAACCTGTTTGTATCGCTGCCAAGCGTCAGACAGAATATTTGGCAGTCATCGCCTTGCAGAAGAGTTCGGAAACTGCTGAATGGTTAAATGAAAATGAAGTTGACGCAACGAATTTGATTGTAACTCAAGAATATGATATCCTTTTAGAGCGCGGAGAGGATTCACTACCTATTGTTTCAATTGATGATCACTTCAACAACCTATGAGAAGATTATATTAAAGATATATAATACTATTTGCTTAGTTGATTATTTAATGAGATATCGACTATTATATAATATAATTTGATGAGATCTACTATTATATAAATGTGTAATTTAGTCAGAAAAAAATAAATGGTTTGTAAGCATTTTTATTGTTTTTTAGAGGGGGGAGTACACAAAAACTGACATTATATATAACGGGGGGGATGGCCAAAAATTGACAGAGTTTGACAAAGGGGGGAGGGGGAGTCGAAAAATTGAGAAAAAATACTGACATCTTTTATGGATGACCCCTAAGTGAAAATACCTTTTATTTTTTTGACTAGCA
This sequence comes from Hydra vulgaris, assembly GCF_038396675.1. NCBI lineage: Eukaryota > Metazoa > Cnidaria > Hydrozoa > Anthoathecata > Hydridae > Hydra > Hydra vulgaris. Next base: position 42,076,498 of record NC_088930.1, on the reverse strand, counting down.
CTGAGTGAATATACCTTAGATATTTATATATACTTTAAGAATATGGAAATATATAGATCATAACCTTTTCTGTAATTCTTCTTAAAGCATGTTTACTTTGAAATTTTATTAAAAACGTCGATTTACTCTTATTGATTTCTTAATAAATATAAAAAATTATTGTTTCTTAGTAAAATTTTATGGTTTAGCATCTAATAATATGTGGAAAATTTCAAATAATAAAATAAAATAGTTAAGGTAACAACGTATGTATCGACATTTACTTGTTACTAAGGACGTTGCTAGGGGAGCGTGATAAGTAAAAATGTTACTAAGTTTTGAATTTCAAACTAGCATAACTTCTAAAATATTCCAATTTGTTTATATAAAGAAATTTTTTTAAATAATGAATACCGTCTATTGCAAAATTTATAACTTTTGATACTGATATTGCAATTATGAAACCAATATTGAAATCAAAAATAACTAAGTAAACATATCTGATAATACAATGATTCATCGGCTGTGTACTTCCTGTATTTGTTATTTAATGAATAAAATTGTAAATTAATATCTTTTAATTATGAAATATCTGGATTAAGTGGACAGCTATTTACTATCATAACAACCCTTCTTCTTTGCATTTCGAGCTTACGATAGAGCTTGCGAAACCATTCCTCAATGTAAACCACTTCAACAAGGCCTTATTCAGCTGTTTTGACACGTTGCCGCGTCAAAAATTAACGACGAATTTTTAAAAGCATTAAATCTATTTTTTCGTTTTTTCTTCTCAGTAGTACAGGTTGTGCTAAATTTGTTAGCCACATCTCTTAATTTGGTCTGCCCTTTTCTAGTTCTTTTAAGGTGTTGTACTTTAGTTTCAAAATAGTTACGCTTTCTTTTTGCGTCTATTTTGTTCATGTCTGTCACGAGCAAATAAATTCAAGGAAGCATTAAGACTTTAAAAGACTCGAATATTTTGAAGCATTGAATTCTCGGGATTTGAACTTACTATCGTAGAACAACGAAAGATAAAAAGAGTTCCAACTATAAAAACAATATTTAAAATACACGATGAAAAATGCGTCGTTGGGGTACAAGAATCTAGTTGCTTTACTTAGTAGTAGTAATAGTAATATATTTAAATAATTAAATTTTTCAAAAACTTAATTTTTCAAATTATGTGAGGTCGAGTTAAAGGAGTTTTTTTCTACTTTTTTACTATTGCAAAAGATCATTTAAACAATCATTTAATTGTATACGATCATTTTAATCAAAAAAAGTTTTGGGTCCCGTCAAGGTTTTCTATAGTAAACTCTGACGGGACCGAATTAATTTTTCAGTTTAAATGATCTTTTGAATTATTTTAAAGATTCGATTTAAATTATCTTTTAAATCATTGTCACGGAATATCGAGGGATTGTCCATAAAGTACGTGCGCAATTATTGTTTTAAAGCTGATATTGGTTTATTATTATATCATTTTTTTATTATTCGAGGAAAGGGTCGAAAAAATTCTGATAAAATTGCGTGTGCATAAAAAGGAAATAAGATTTAAAAAGAACTATACACAAGTAAAAAAATTTCTTATTTACAAAAACAACGAAAGTCAAACCGATTTTGTAAATGCTGGATAGCTATTAAAAGCTATATCAGCCTTGGTTGTTATCAGCTCTGTCGTTGAAGTGGAGTTGTATAGTTATTCCTTCTATCACACACTTTAATAATATATTTAATATAATATTATTAATATATTGTAAATTAATAGTATTAATAATACAAGTAATAATGATAATAAAAGTGATGATAAATTAACAATTATAAGAATAATAAAAAAATGATATAATAATAAACCAATATCAGCTTTAAAACAATAATTGAAAAAAGCCAGGAAAGTTTCAAACAGTTATATACTGACAAAACATAACAGCCTACCTATTTAACTAAAACAACTACGGCAAAAAAAGTAACGATGATTTATTAAATATAATCTTAATATTGATAATCTTAATATTAATAATTATAATAAAAAACGATAAAAGTACGATAAATATTTCTTTAAAATCTAACAATAAATAAACAAATTTTTTTTTCCAATAACACAAATAAAAATGTGTCACAAACACAAACATAAATATCACACACACATATCATACATACACATTAGTGTTATGATTTTTTTAACTTTTGTCACAGTTTTAATTGGCCATAGTTTTAAAACTGATAGTTAATTTTAAAATTTCATAGTAGTATTGAATATAGTTAAAAAATGTCCCCCACCCACCCACAATTAAGTTATGCTATAAAAATATTGTTGTTTTTATGACTATTATGGAAGTATTTGATTTTTAAATTTGCTATAAAGCATAAAACACACCTAAGTAAAAACTATTTTATGCGCTTGTGTAATATGTTGGTCTGAACTGAAATATTACACAAATACAGAAAATAGTTAATACTAATGCGTTTTATGTTTTACTCATTTCTTTTGTCTTTACCCATTTCAATGTATTTTTTAATTAATTTTATAATTATACAGTAAATTTTTAAAGAAAAGTATTTTTATTAAAATAATATTAAAACATAGAACATTACTAACATATATTATCCATACATTTTACATTTTTCTAATATGTCAAATAAATATAGCAAAACTGTTGTTAACAAATATTCAAGAGTATGGACAAAAAATTTAGTTTCGTTTGAAAAACGTATAACATCAAGATTTGGTCTACCCTTTATTGAAAAACCATTGGATTCATTTAATAGAATGCTAAAAAAAATTTTTATTGGAAGTTACAACTACCTGGCATCAATTGAAAAAAGCAGAAAAGAAAGAGTAAAGTCAATTGCTGTCGAAATAAGTAAATTATGGAACAAACTCAACTTTCCAAGTATTTCTAAAAAATCAGTTGGAAGAAAAATTGAAAAGGTTATAGAAATACATGACAAGTATCTTAAAAAGCCTGGCAAAAAAGAAGAATGCTCTGTTTTTTGAGACCTTTTTGATATCACCAATATTATAAAATTTTATAACATACAATTAATAAGTTCAGGAGAAGTTGGTCACAGTACTAACACACAAGTGTCATTACATCTTTCAAAAGTCAGAGTTTGCAATGCAAAAGATACAACTTCTACGAGCAAGCAAATAATCGTCCAGTTAGCAGTTCAACTGCATCAGAAGAAAGTGGTTCAGATTTAGATTCACAAGACAATTATGAACCAGTGGAATTAAAAAAATCAAAAAAGAGAATATATAATAGAACAAAGTTAGCATCTAATCTTGTGATAACTGAATCTTTAAGTACAAATAAATCAGCTAGAATCTGTAAAAAGTTATTTGAAAAAGGTATTGAAATAGAAACTCCAAGTCAGACAGGAATATGGAGATAAACTAAAAGGCAAAGGGAAAACATGAAGAAAATTGTTGCTAAAATGGTATAAGAAGAATAATTCAGCCTCCATTTTGATGGAAAGAAAATAAACAAGACTGAATACCAAGTTGTGATACTTCAAAATGAGAAAAGGAAAATTAACTTAGAAATTGTTAAATGTGAAAGTGAAAAATCCAATGATATTTTTGAAGCTTTTAAGAAATTGCTAAATGATTTTGACGCATGGAAATGTATTTCAATGATTGTATGTGACACAACAGCAGCAAACACAGGAAAATTGAATGGTATAGTTGTAAAAATACAAAATGAAATGGAAACCAGAGGCTTTACTAAACCACAATATTTAGGATGTCAGCATCATATACTGATTTAAATCACGTTTTACATCATTTTGTAAATTGTAAATCAACAAGTCCTGATTTTGATTATAAATTTGTGAAGGACTTAGCTAAAAATTATGAAAATCTTCGAAAAAATTATACATATGAAGCTGAGCCTAATCATTACATAAACTTGGGATAACGAGATGACTTCAAATTTTTTTATGACTTATGTGAAGCTTTTAGTTACTTCAAGAATCATAAAAAATTACCAAAAATTAAGTGGCACAAGCCACTTAATTTTTGGTAATTTCCTCCATTGCACAGTGCTAGATGGAACTCTAGAGCATCATATGTTCTTCTTGCCTATTTTCTTATACCAACATGGAGGTGTGAACTTGAAAGTGCAGCAGCTTTTATTGCAAATTAATGGAAAAAACTTTGGCTCATCAAACAATTATTTGATGATAAATCATATGACTATATGCTTGATAAGAGGTCGGCAAATTGTGGGCCTTTGCTACATAATTTGTGGGTCCCAAGCCACCTAACTGCATAATATACAAAGTAGTGTAGTTGTGGGCCTTTTAGTTGTTTTCCAGGCTGTAAAAATTATAAAGCCTCCTTATAAAATACTCCCTAACACCAGATCTTGTCATTTTAGACATAGTAAAAAAATAATTTTAATGCACTCTAACACTGTAGGACTTTAAGACTTCAAATAAGATCTTTATACTTAAAAGTTAAATCATGCTAAAAAATTACTCTACAAAAATAAAAACATTCGAAAAGCACGTCAAAAATAATTAGAACATTCGAATTTGTTCAGATGAAGTAACTCAAACAACAATTTAATTAATTTAACGCTGTAAAAACTATTTCGTATCAAATATACCAGTGGTAAAAGTTATCGTCTTTAGAATGTTTTTCGTACTTTTCTTGAATAAAAATACTACATTGTTTAGATTTTTTACGAAATAAGTATTATAAAAGAAATAGTCGGCAAATCTTTAATGTTTTAAATAACCGGTTTTTTAAGACGCAATATTTGGAAATTGAATAACCAAAAATTACTCGAGTATAACCAGTTATCGAGTAACCGATTATCGAGTTTGGATGCTTTACTCAGAAGTTGCAACTCTGATAAATACACACATTAACTTGCAAAGATATGCCAGGTAAACATGAAGCGAAGCGTAAATATGCACGTCAGTGGAATGAAAAATGGGAGCTGATTTATTTCTTCACTGAGGGACCAAGTAACAATGCTCTATGTTTAATATGTAATGAGACTGTTAGTGAACTGAAAGGAACCAAGCTTGAATGTCATTTCGTATCAAAACATGAATTGTACAATACTAAATATCCTCTTGATTCAACAACCAGAAAAATAAAATACGACTCATTGAAAAGCTGTTTAGAAAAACAGAAAAATTTGTTTCAACAAATGTCTAGCAGTGTTGATTGTGAAACTCGTGCCTCTAATATGGTGTCATGGATATTAGCAAAAAACCTGAAACCATTTACTGATGGTGAAATAATCAAAGAATGCATGATTGAAGCATCAAAATTTCTTTTCCCAAATGATAAAAAAATTCATGACAAATTTCAAAGTATGCACTTGTCCGTGCGTACAGTTACTCGAAAAATTGAGTTAATTGAAAAATTGAGAAAATGGTTGTTAATGTTTATGAACAATTGTCAAACAATCTGTCAGAAGCTGAATTTGTGAGTATCGCTCTCGATGAGTCTACTGATCTTGTCGGTAAAGCACAACTCTGTGTTTATGCACGTTTTATCACTACGAATTGTTGTTTATTTGAAGAACTGCTTGGAATTGAACCACTGGAAACAACTACAACTGGACAAGACATTTCTGACAAATTGTTCAAAATATTAAAAAATAGGAAAGTGCCGCTTCAAAAAATTTTGAAAATTCTTCAGTTGTCACAGATGGCGCTCCTGCTATGATTGGAAGAATTCGAGGAGTTGTTACTTTGCTGAGAAATAGTGGTGAGTTTCCTAACAAATTTATGTCATATCACTGTGTGATACACCAGGAAGCACTGTGCGCTTAAGTTGCGACAATTGATGATGTAATGACAGCTGTAGTAAAAACAATCAATCATATACGTTCCAATGCACTCAAACGGCGTCAATTTCGTGCGCTAATGGAACAAAATGAAGATGAACATGGTGATCTTCTTCTTCATTCAGAAGTATATAGACAAAAAATAAATAATTTACCATTACAATCAAAAATAAATGTTTGTCTATTTTTTGCAGGTTAGGTGGCTATCAAGAGGAAATATTCTTAACAGATTTTGGGAGTGTTTGCCAAGTGTACTGCAGTTCATGGTAACTCAAAAAATTTTATTCATTACAATGTCTATTGAAGAGTTTAAGTGTAAACTGGCTTTCCTTTGCGACATCACAGCACAATTCAATGTTCTGAATAAGAGATTACAAGGCCGCCGTGTGCTGGTTTGTGATTTGATCAACCACATCACTGTGATGAAGACAAAACTTAATTTGTACAAAACTCAATTTGCATCTGGTAGTTGCACTCATTTTTCTACTTTTAATGAATGTCAACCATCAAGGGAAATATTATCGTCATTTTCATTAATAGTGACTGCTCTGTATGATCAATTTGAAAACAGATTTAATGAATTTGAAGACTTAAAAAAGCGTATGGTTTTTTTGTGTTATCCATTTGACTTTGATATGAATGATATTAGTATTCTAAAGGACTTTGAAGAAGCTGATATTTTAAAAGCAGAGGATAAACTAATTAACTTTCAATGTGACGACGAGTTGAGAAGAAAGGCACCAAAAAAAGATGAAGATGGCACTTTTGGTGAAAATTTAATTATTTTCTGGCATTCTGTCATGAAGGAACGTTTTCCAGTTCTTAAAAAACATGTAAATAGACTTATCTGTATGTATGGCACTAGTTACTAATGCGAACAAACATTCTCAGCCATGAAAATAATAAAAAATGTTTACAGAACAAGACTGGCTGACACTCATTTGAATGACCAAGTGCTAGCTGCAACAACAAAATACTCACCAAATTTTTAATTGTGTTTTATATGTTTTTTTTTCTTAAGTATGTATTTTGTATTGATACAATTATTAGTTCTATAATCTAATTCTATAATATATTCTGTTATATAGGTAATATAACCTATTTTATATATAATTTATTTATTGCTGTGGGCCGCGTTAAAACTAACTTGCTGAAAATAATTACTTTTATTGATCCACTTCAATGATATGTAGTTTATAAATATTAAATATAATTTAAAATTAGTTTTATTTATTTTTGTGGCTGTTCATAAATGGGTGGAAATAAGCTTTACGTGTCTTCATGTAATCTATGAAAAATCACGTTATTATCAAAAAAGGGGGGAGGGGGATAATTCTGCAACTAGACTACCATTAAACCAGTTTTTTATCAATTACTCAACATTGCTCAGGTTATAGAAGTATGGCCACAACAGATTCAAAAAATGTCATAACCCTAATACACATCACAAACATACACACACACACACACACACACACACACACACACACACACACACACACACACACACACACGCATTTAGTCACAAAAAGTATAGAGTGTTCATAATAAATAAAAATATTCAAATAAAAGAGTAAATCTTATCAAAGTACTTAGCAAAACACATATCGTCTCCTCAAAATTAAAATTAAAAAATCATTTGATTTTTAAAAAATTATTATTTATAGTTTCTTCAAAACGGAGATTGATAATTTTTATATATCATTTAACTACTTTCCAATTTCGAATGTTTTTTTCTTTTGACTTTGGTTTTTTATTGCCTTGTTTCTTTTTTCTTTTTTTCCTTTTGTTTATTTGCTTGATTTGGTTTTTAATTTTTTGTTTATGTTTTTTGCTTTTTTATTTCTTTCTTTTTCTTTTCTTGACTCTCTTTTTTTTTATTTTTTATTTTTTTCTTAAAAACTTCTAATAAACCTTTTTTTTTTTAATTTTTTTATAAAATTCGTTATAAAAAAGCATCTGCAAAAAAGTCTAGGCACTGTCCAATGAGAATCATAGTAAACACAATAAGGTCACCTACATATAAATTATCCAATTATTTAGTAAATCTCATTCAATCTACCTCCAATCTTTACAAAACAAAACTTCGAAATTCAAAACAATTCGTTGAGTGTGCTCAATCATGGTATACCAATTCTGGTGAATTTCATGTTTCTTTCGATATTGTTAATCTTTACCCTTCTATACCAGTTAAAGAATCAATCGATATTTTAATAGAACAACTCCGTAATCGTACTATCTTTAATTCAAAATTATTGTTTTCAGAAATAAAAATACTTTTAGATTTATGTTACATACATAAAAACAACACATGCTCATTAGAAGATGTTGGTCCTATAGGCTTATCATTAATGGTGGTAATGGCAAAGAGTTTTCTGCAACATTATGATTAAGAAGCGTTAGTACAGGCAAAATATTTAACACCACCAATATATGTAAAATCATTTCAAAGGTATGTTTACAATATCCATTCCCGTTTTAATAATGAGGAAGAATCAGAATGTTTTCTCGATTTGTTAAATAACCAACACACAAATATCAAATATACAATTGAAAAAGAAAGTGATTCACAAACAATAAGTTTAGATTACTTGAATTACGAGAGTATATATAACCCTTAGAAACATTGTACTATATTATAAAGAATTGTAAGGATAAGTTGATTTACTATAAAAAGATGTTTTTACATAATTTAATTAAATTAAGTATCAATAATCTCAATAATTACTGATATTTTTTGGTCAACTTTTTCTAAAATCAGGACAGCCATAGAAAATTTTAATTGCTTTAAATAAATTTTTTGATTGGTAGATATTCAATATAACTTAAAAAAGGGTTTTTTACGTTCAAAAAATAAAGTAGATTTTTAACTTTATTATATTTTATAATATAATTTTAAAGGGAATCATAATGTAAACTATAAAATAGTATCCTCAGTTGATTTATGTCACACTCCAGTGCACCTATCCCTATATAAATCAGTTGATTGGCGTACTCTACACTGCGTGTATAGTTAATATTCATTCTTAAAATATACTTTTAAGAAACATCTATCTCAGTTGATTGATTATAACCTATTTTAAAATTTATTTTATTTAATTTATAAAGGAAATATAAGTATTACTTGTGTAGAAGAAATAGCCAATTATTGTATGTTTATAGTATAAATTAAAACTATTATAGTATAAATTAAAATCATAGTAAAATATAAAAAACATTAAATTTTATAAAGTGTGTAGATGTAAAAGTTCACACTCAAGACTACTTTTCATTTACAACCAATAATTTCCTCTAGTTTAGTTATAAGGCGAATATAGACAGATGTCCATTGGTCTAAATTGGTGGGGGTGGATGCATCCGCCATCCCTCCTTGATCCGTCACTGCAGATGTCCATCTATCTAAATTTGCCTAATAACTATACTTACACTCAAATTATTTGAAATATTTTTATTTCCTTTTGTGAACCAGCTTAGTTTTCATGTCTGAAACAAAGAACTTTGATTATTTATTTGATAAAAACATTCTGTAGATTCATTTTGATATTTTTGAGATCTGGTAATTAGATAAAATAAATGTTTCGTTTCATGAAGTATGTCAAAGTAATAATTTAACTCCTTCATCTTTATAATTGATAATTATCTATTTATATCAGTCTAAACTTGCGTAAAATATATTAATGCTTAAATTATTAAAAATCACCCTCATTTCATTTTTGTCTACCAGTTTAGCAAGCATGTCTAATACAAAGAGCTTTGTTTTAAATATTACCCATATAAAGTATCTTAATCATCTTAGTTTTTATAGTTTACTGTTGACATCTTCACCAAATCATTTTGAAATTTCATAAATTTTGAAAAACAATAGACCTAAACAGCATTCCTACTAGCATTGGTATTGATTTTAATTCCGAATCTTCTTATATTATCCTTAAGATACCTAATTACTCTTTTTTTAATGAGATATTTTCGAATTTCAAAACAATCTTGTGTATTCCAATATTAAAAAAAACTTTAAATTCATAGGAGAGAATGGGGTAATGGCGAACACCTAAGCGGAAATGCTAAATAAAGCGGAAATGCTAACTAAAGACACCTGTTTTACAAAATTGATCATATTTATTGCTTATCAATTAGTTTAACTATTCAGTCACAAACTCTCAAAAGCAATTTTTAAAAATCTTATTATAAAATAAAAATTTATGGCAAAAATAAAACCATTGGTGTTCGGAATTACCCTACCTACGTGGGGTAATTCCGAACATATGGGGGGGGGGGGCGAATCATAAACACTGTTGTGTAATAACGAATAAAATGCTAATTGTAATAACTAAGTCTAAAAATTATATTATGCAACAACAACAAAAAAAGGAGTGGCTTTATTTCCATAGAAGCTACATCAGAGTGTTACTCAAGAAAAAAGTTGCATAGAATTATCAGAAAAAGTTAAAATCAAATTATAGTAAACAACATCCGCAGCTTCATTACACTACTGCACGTCGGAACTGAGCATAGGATCCCTTCTCTGCAGGTAAAAAGAAATTGTGGAATTTATTTTTCTACAATGCTGTTTTGACCATGTTCGGAGTTACTCCGCGTTCGCCATTACCCTACTCTCCCCTATACAGTAAATATAAACCAATATCTATTTTATCTAACATTACCAAGCTTTTGAAAAACTAATGTATACTAGATGATAATATTTTATGAGTTTCTTCTGTTTAAATTAATTTCAGTTTGGATTTTGATCTAAAAATTTTACTTGTCACAATTTTTTTGATCCAACCTATAAAGACACCAAGATATTTTATTAAATATTTCGATGACTTTATAGGTTTTAAACTTCCATGAAATTTTCAAATAGATGCACTCCGTAAAAAACTAAATCGAGCTGAGGGAATACTTTCAATAACCTGTCATTATGTTAATAAACTACCTATAATTTACTTTATTTTGTAATTTTTCAATCTCATCCATTCAATTACTGTTGTCAAGGAAACAAACCGATAATAATAATAAATTATCAGTTCAACGTCAACCCGAAAAATAAAATTTCAACTCTATTATACAAAAACTCCAAACTTCAAAAAACTTTTTAAAATTTCTACCTTGCTATTTAGATTTGCTAATCTTCTTTTTGTTTTTGATTAACTTAATAAAAACCTTCTTCTATAACAAACTTTTATGAGGAAACTTGATTTATTAATACATATTTAACTAGAAATATCAACAATGGAAAACTCAATGTGTATATCAATGAGAGGAACAGAAGTTTTGAATGCACTGTGAATGAGTGAGAAAATTTGAAAGATTATATCTTCATTTCTTTATTTGGCACAAAATAGATTTAAATAAATTTAAAAATATATTGCTTTAGTTCTTTGACACTTATGTAACTTTTTTTCTTCTTTTTTTTTCTAATAATATTATTTTTTATTTTTATTATTTTTTGGTGTCACTCCTTTGATCAGAATCATACAACACTTTTCTTATCAAACAATTGTTTTTATTTATTCATAATCATTAAATATTTAAGTATTTCATTATAATTTTTAATAATAATATTATACTATTAATATATTGTTGTAAAAATTGTAAAGAAAAATGAATACCCTGTTGTTATTGTTGTTGTTTTTACCAGGAAAAAAAACAAAACTTTTCGCGTCTTTTAAAACCCCTTTTTAGCTTTTATTTATGTTTAATTGCTTTGACGTCCAAAAATCATCAAACAAGTGCCCTCAATATTCTACATTCAACTGTGTTTATCATTTAATTTGCAAGATGACAATACCACAAAAAACTTAAAACCAATATTGTATTTTTTTGTCATAATAAGCGTAAAATAATATTTTTTTTTACATCAAATAATTTATTGCATATATAATAAATCATTGTCTAATTTGTTAGCGACTAAACTTGTGCTCCAATGTGCACAAGATTTACACATTTTTGTATAAAGAATAAAAACTTTAATGGTAAAAGAATGTTTATTCTAAAAAATTCTATTTGATTAATAGAAACATACTGGACCTAATTCAATGCCAAATTCTTCTCCAACGTTAGCGACGTCAAACACTGCAACATCTACAATTGGTAAACGCGAAGTTATTTTGCTGCTAAACTCAAAAACAGCTTTATGCCATTGATTGTCTTTTTTGTTACACTGGTCTTGAAGAACCTTTAACCTGTTTTTCATATGGCTGCCCGTGTGAATTTCTATATCGTCACTTGACATTATCTTGACATATGGTCGATTGTTACCAAAGGAATCGTTATAAGCATGAGAATTTAAACAGTGATAAGTTAAATTCTGTCTTACAAATTGACTGTTTAAACGTAAGAAGCGAAGCTGAACTTGACTTGCATAAGTGAACTATAATATAATTATATCTTTGTAAATGTTTCATATATATTCATAAAAACTAATAATTCATACCAAATTTTATTGTTTCATTGAATGACTCGTGTTACCTTATGATTTATGCATTTAAACAAATTAATTAAAAATTAAATTAATTATAAACATATATCACATGGTACATTTAATTATAATTTTATACTGATAAAAAATATATGATCATCAATAATATACCCATTACCAATTAAAATAAATTCATTAATCAAAACATTTTAATAACATCTTTAATGCTATAAGTAAATTATTTAAGATTAAATCAAAAATATTAAAAAAAAAAAGACTAACAAAGAAGCATATCAAATACTAAAAACAATAAAGAAGCATGATAAATGCTAATACTAACAAAGAACCATGCCAAATAGTAAGACTAACAAAGAAGCATGTCAAATACTATAGAATACTTACTATAGAATCTGAAGAGATTTCTCCATTGAACCATTTCCATTGATCACTGCTTTGAGAGACCCATTTTTTCTTTTCAAACATTGATACTGCTGGTTTGATACAGGTTTCAGAAGCTGTTGGGTAAAACTCGCATGTGACTTTTATTTTATCCACATTTGCACCCAAACTTGGATCAATATAATATTCCCCTAAAAGATAAAATCTAGAGAATGCAAAACAAATAAATGGAAGAAACAACTAGACAAACAATAAAAATTTTTTATTAAATACATTTTCTTGATAAGATTCCATTGTACAAAAGTGCATCTGTGAATGGAACTGAAGCCTTATAAAGATTAGAGGCAACAGTAAAAAAATACTATTTTTCATACCACTTAATACATTGGGATGGCACATTTTCAGATCTTTACATGATTTAGCTGGAAAATATTCACTTCCATCTGGCTTCTGAGCTCCTTGTGCAATATCTTCTAGCCTAATAAGCTTTTCAATTACTGTATCTTTGTTTTTTTCAGTAGCTTCAACAAAACTCTCACCTCGTTCGCTACGATAGTATCTAAAACAAAATAGTAAAAAACATTTAAATAAAATTCTTTTATATTTAACATAAATAGGATATTGATATAATTCTTAATCGCTAAAGCCTAACTGTTCTACTATAAATAACGAATAATCATACAAAAAAATTGTACTATATTAAGCAATTTTAAAGATTGGTAGGATTTTAACACATTAAGCAATTCCTTTACATCATTCTCCTCAGAACTCAGAAGCTGAACAGCTTTTCTGGGACACCATACAAAATAATTGCTTTAGTTCTTTGTACAATTTGTAATAGGCAGCCATCTTGCTATCAGCAGAGACGTATATTTATTTTTGGCACTCTAGGGCACTAATTTTTTAAGTGCCCTCTTTTATAAATAACTGAATACTTTGATATGGGATGATTAATAAAAAAACAATAACATTTTCAATACAAATATATTGTTAAACTCACTTAACATTAAAAAAATATGTATAATTTTCTACATGAGTTTTGAATCAACCTTAACTGACTGTAATTGTTTAATATTTTTGTTGAATCTTTCTAGTATATCACCTCTTAATGAGGCCATTAAAATTGTTTCAAGATAGTCCATTAGCTTCTGAACTTGTGATAGACTTTTGTGATTTATCATCTTTGATAAATGAAAGTGCATTAATTAGTTCATTTCAATTTTTGTTTAAGCTAATTTTTGCATCAGATCTGGCTGACCAACTGGTATCTTATAGTTTTTAATTGATACATTTTCTGTTTTTATTAAATTGTTTTGAAGTATTTCTCATCAATATGTAAAAGTACTGAAAAATTTATAGATATTTTGAAGCAAAATAAAAAATTCTGAAGCTTTCTATAACAGTCCACAGCGCATCCATCATTAAGATTTAAAGAGTGTGCCAAGCATGATACAAACGATGCAAAAGAATTAATTTTTTTAATGCGAGCTTAAAGTCCTGTATACCTACCAGACATGTTAGACACATTGTAATCGTAAACACAACTATTGTTTGTATCGAATCCATGCAATTCTGAAATCAAAAATATAGCACCTGCTAATTATTCAGATTTATGACCTCAATTGGGTAAAAACCATAAAACTCTTTCTACCGGACAGCCATTCTTTTAAACATACCAAAAAATAAACACAGTTAATCTACACACTAATATAAGAAGTAGAATCAATACTGATGGGAAAATATTTTTCTTTCTTCATTTCTTTCACCATTTGTTGTATAAAACTATCTATTATACCTGTGAACTGCTTATATATATTAAAAGACTGAGCAACGTGATTTTTTTTACCGAATCAACATTTTCGCACGAATAATTTGCGCATAGTTATGTATAATTTGCAAGTGGACTTTGATTGCTATTTGAATGATACTTTCTTCTGCCAACCATGAACATTTATTATTTCTATAAAGATGAATTTCCAATGGTAATATTTTTGTTTAAAAAAATATTCCATTGGAATATTTTTTTAAACAAAAAAATATTATTGTAACTGATTTGAAAGTATTCTCTGTCTTGGCTCTCTCTTTGTCTGCTGCCTTTACTGACTGTGCTTCTTTATTTCGCCTGATATGCTCCTCTATGCTTTTACATTCTGCTTTTCTATGTCTGACATAATGGTACATTTGTACATTCTGAACATTGGCCTTTTTTTGGCTTGTAAAAACTAAAATTATAACATTCATTGAATATATGCCTGTATATAGCAGCACTTGTCAGCTTGTACCCCAAATTGGAGGCTGTAAACTTCTCATATTTATATATTTTTTTTATGTTACAATATAAGTAATTTTTATAAAAAATTTTAGTTTAAAAATCAAACTAATATTTTTAACAAAACATGCATAAAACTTTCAATTCTAGCGTGGCTTGCGGCCAAATGCGCATTTTCTAACAGCTGTTTTTTCACAATTTCAATAGGATTTAATATGCTGATATAAGTTTTACACTTTAGTGAGAAATAAACCAAAAGCTCATTTTTGACAAATTGAGATTTACTAGGTTGACAATTTTGAAAGCCTGTTTATACTGAAAGTCTTTATTTTTATAAGTGACTGAAATAACTATTTTCTAACTTTTAAGGCCAATTTTCATTGAATTTTTTTTTTTAGTTTTGAGAGGATTTTTTATTTAAAATAGTAAATGCTTAACTATCAAAGTATAAACTAAACTTTTACATTTGACTGTATACTCAAAACTTTTTGACCACCCTCAAAACTTTTTTTACTCAAAACTTTTTGACCACCCTCAAACATATTAAACTACATATCAACTTATGCATAAATTGAAAAAAGAACAAAAAAATGCATACAGCAATATGTGAAAAATTATTTAGACAAACATTTAGAGGTGTAGCATAGATGCACACCAAAATATCATTTAACAAAAAAAAACAAGTTACCTGTAACCCTGGTAACCAGGTCCTTTTTCTGTATTACCCATTGGTGGAAATGAAGTCAGACCGCCTGCTGCAAAATTATTTACCCCGCCAGGTGGACCTGGTGGACCTGTAGGTCCGGGTGATCCTGGATGACCATCATCTCCAGGTTGTCCTCTCAATCCAGGAACCCCCTTCACTCCATCTACACCAGTATCTCCCATTTCTCCATGTGGACCATCTCGTCCAGGCCGACCTCTTGGTCCTTGATTTCCCTAATGCATAATTTTCAGTAAGAAATAGTTAAGCCTTTCATTTAACTTTTTTATTTAACAGTTTATTTATAAAACTAACATATTTTAATAAAGTTCAAAAAGAAAACTTTACAATAATTTTTAACATTAGGTTGTTGTATAACAATTTTTTGAACATTTTTAGAAGTATTTATATATATTTTTTGTTATATATTATTATATTATTTATTATATATTCTTATATATTTTAGTATTTATATATTTTTAAGTCAGTATAGTAAAATCTCTCTAATTCGAATTCACTGTGAAAAGTGCTTAAGTAACACTTACGTTCAACTTCCTATAACTTGAATCTCTATAATTCAAAAACCCCCATTCCAACAAACCCACTATTCGAATAGATTTTTCAGAATGTCAGTAGGATTCTCTCTGTTAATCAAACTTTTCTAGGTTAATCAAACTTTTTAAATTTCTGAAGTGTAAAAAGATTGTTTAACTCTTTTTTCAAACTTCGAATGTTTTGAGTTTTTGAAAAATAATAAGTGTGAATTATTTTCTTCTGTTTAAATAGCATATATATTTAATATGTATATTTATATATATACTTATTTCTTTTTAAAAAGCATATATATATTTAAAGATAGTTAGACAAAGGCTCTTAAGAACATAAATCATCACATTGACATGGATTTACAAGCTCATAAAAATCTACAATTACGGACATTTTTTTTGAAAATATAAAAGTTTAAAACAAATAATATATTGCATTTAGGCCTAAGAATCACTATTTGTTTCTTTGTTTAATTTCTATTAGTTACTTTGACAAGAATATTTGAAAAAAGTCTATAATTCGAAAATCTCTTTTTCTGATTGTACTGTACTTATTTATTATTCTGTGTTTATATATAACAGTAGTACTAAAAATTGTGCAATAATTATGCATCAACCTAATATTATCAGGATATAAATAAATATAAGTTGTGGAGATATTAGGTTGATATGCATCAACCTAATATCATCAAGATATGAATAAATATAAGTAGTGGAGATATTAGATTGATATGCATGTGGAGATATTAGGTTGATATGCATCAACCTAATACCTTGACATTATATATTTAAGCAAAATATGGAATAAATTGAATGTACATCCTTACTCAGAGTGATCCGTTAAATTTTTACTCTGTGAAAGTTAAAGTTTAACTCTGTGAGGGTTAAAAATTAATATATCAATTTTATCGAAAAGTATTTCTATTTGAGGATTCTAAAGTTTGTATAATATGAAACTTATACATATAATGAAAACTTAAACAGCCCAATGTAAACTTAAAAATTATAATGTAAACTTAGTATAATGAAAACCTGAAAAGGTTTTTTTTTAAATTTAAAAAGCTAACCGGATGTCCAATGCTTCCTTTAATACCATCAAGACCCATTTCGCCTTGTTTACCCATTAGCCCTTGTACACCATCAGGTCCTGTCAACCCACGAAATCCTTTATCTCCTTTTTCACCATTTTGCCCTTTGTTACCTTTTGAACCTTTTGCTCCACGAAAACCAATATTTCCTTTTGGACCTTTTGGTCCATCAGTTCCTTTTAATCCATCAATTCCCTAACATATTAGAAAACAAAAATAAACAAATATTAAATTATAACATCATTTTATCTTTTAACTTTCACTGCATTGTTTTATAATCAGTTATCCATTGTTTATGTATACTTACACGAGTACCAGGACCACCAGCTCTTCCTTTAGTTCCTGTAGGTCCTGCTAAACCTGGAGCTCCAACAACACCAGGTAAACCTAAAAACCCTTTTTCACCAGAATTTCCTTTTGGTCCAATATCTCCTGGCTCTCCATTTTTACCATCTGTCCCAGGCGCACCCTTGAAAATAATGAACATTGAAATAAAAAAATGAAAACAAAAGAAAGATTACTAAAATGTTTATTAGGAAATAAAAATTACATCTTTTCCAGATTTTCCAGGTAATCCAACTGGTCCTGGAGACCCATTTGCTCCTAAAGATCCTTTTTGTCCTTTGGAACCAGGTTTACCAGGTACACCAGGCTCTCCTTTTGGTCCAACTGTTCCTTGAGCTCCTGGAAAACCAGAAGCCCCAATTCTTCCTTGTGGACCAGGTTGGCCAGGAAGCCCAACTGGTCCCATATCTCCTGGTAAACCAGTAATACCATCTTCTCCAGGTTCACCATTTCGACCATCTTTACCTGGAAATCCAGGAGCCCCATTTTCACCTGGTTTACCTGGATGACCAGTTTCACCTGGAGATCCTTTTGGTCCATCTTTTCCCTGAGGACCAGAACGACCTGAAGGTCCTGGATTTCCATTCGGACCACGTCTACCTCTAGGCCCATCATTTCCAGGAGAACCTTGGTTTCCCTAAATTTATATTTAAAGCTATAAGTATAACAACATTCAATTTTTGCATTTGTATCAAATGAGCTATAAAATATAAACATTTTAAATACATACACGAGGACCTGCTTGACCACGATCTCCTTTTTCTCCTCTTCCTCCTTCAGCACCTAAAGCACCAATTTGTCCTGCTTCACCACTTCCACCAGCTGGACCAACTTCACCTTTTTCTCCACGAGCTCCTAGTTCACCTTTTGCACCATCAGATCCAGGATGACCAACAGGACCTGTTTCACCAGGTTGCCCAGCTGGTCCTTTATTACCTTGTGGTCCAGGATTTCCTCGCCTTCCAGGTAATCCATTAGATCCAGATCGACCAGGTTCTCCTTTTATACCAGATTCACCAGGTGGTCCTTGTAAACCAGCAGGTCCATCAGGACCTTTAGCTCCATCTTTACCTTCATCTCCAGTTTGACCTTTAGCTCCTCGTGCACCCTATATTTAAGGTAAAAATGTTCAAGAGAATTTATTTAAATTAAATAATTTGAATATTTGTTATGCACATTAATTAAATTATATTGTTGCAATACTTACATGCTGGCCTTTTTCTCCTTCGGGTCCCTTTGAACCTGGTAGACCAGCAGATCCTGGTTGACCATTATCTCCAGGCAATCCAGGAGGGCCTGAAGGTCCTTTATAACCAGGTATACCATCAGAACCTTGTTCACCCGGTTCTCCAACTAATCCAGAAGCGCCCTTGCAAAATAATATTGTAAATTTTATAAAATTAACTTGTAAACTTTGTAGATCATTAGTTAAGATGATCACAAAATTTGAATATTTAAAATTGCTATTAAAAAAAAACATACTCTTGGCCCAGGGGCTCCTTTGACACCAGGTGGTCCTCGCAAACCTTGCTCTCCTTGACGTCCATCATTTCCTTGATCGCCAGGTTGACCTGGATCACCATCTTTTCCAGGTGCACCAGATTCTCCCAGAGGACCTGGAGGTCCTTGATACCCTGGTTGACCAGTGGGCCCAGCTAGCCCACGCTCTCCTTTTAAACCAATGGGCCCAGATTCACCAATTTGTCCTTGTGTACCTTTTAATCCTTTCTCTCCCTTTATTTTAATAAAACAAATAGAAAATGTAATGAAAAACTTACATTGAAACCTACAAATATGATAAAATCCATTATTAAAGTAAGTTCTACTTGTGCTCCCTTATCTCCTGGTCGACCATTTTCACCAGCAGCTCCTGATAATCCAGGTGAACCTTTTATTCCTTGAAGACCATGAATACCAGGTAAACCTCTTTCACCCATTGGTCCCATTGCTCCAGGTCGCCCATCATTTCCAGGGATTCCCTATTTTTTTTAAATGTAATCAATTATTTTAAAGTATTAAAATGTTCATACGCATTGAAAAATTTTTAAAAAAATATTGCTAAACAAAAGTTAAAGAAAACATACACGAGCTCCTTGCTTCCCAGATGTTCCAGGTTTTCCTGCTGGACCTGCACTACCTCTATCACCAGGAGCACCCATCTCACCAGAAGCACCAGGAGCACCCGTTGAACCTTTTATACCTTGCTGACCAATTTGACCGCGATCTCCTCTCTGACCTTTCTCTCCAGGTGATCCTGGTTCTCCTGGATTTCCTGGTATACCTGCCATACCAGGAGGTCCATCAGAACCAGCTGGGCCAATATTTCCATCTCGACCTGGTTTTCCTACAGAACCAGTTGGTCCTGGTGCCCCAGGACTTCCAGGACTTCCTGGATCACCAGTCATACCTTTTGGACCTTGTAAACCCTGAGGACCTTGTTCACCAAGAGCACCACGTGGACCAGGTTCACCTATGCTACCATCAGATCCTTGCAAACCCTGATGACCACGGGACCCTACTAGACCTCTTGGACCTTGGGAACCAGGTGAGCCAGAACTTCCTTTATCTCCACGAAACCCATCTCTGCCTCTTGAACCTAATGGCCCTTTTGAACCTTTTTGACCAGGTTCTCCAGACCTTCCTCTTTCTCCTTGTTCACCGCGCTCCCCTCTGGGACCAGTTGCTCCTGTTTCTCCTTTAGGTCCTCTTTCGCCTTGATCTCCTGGTGTACCAGGCAAACCAGCCGATCCCTTAAATAAAACAGTGACAAAGTTATTTTACCTTAAACAACTTTTTTGTTAATATGTTAACTTACAAAAATATGTATATTCTTACCTGTGGCCCTGGAAGTCCTATTGATCCAATAGGCCCCATTAATCCTGTAGGACCCATTTGTCCTTGGGGTCCTGGAGGTCCTTGTAATCCACGAGGACCTGCTGGTCCAGTATCTCCTTTCAATCCATTTTCACCTTCCTGACCTTTTTCACCTTCTTTTCCAGGAGAACCTTTTTCACCACTTGGTCCTTGTTCACCTTTATTTCCTTTATAACCCTGAGGACCATCCAATCCACTGGGTCCTTGCAATCCCTATATATTTAAGAAAATATATTTAGTCATTTATTTAAAAAAAAAATACAATTTTTAAAAATTAGTGAAAAAATTTAAAAGGTTTACAATTTGTTTTGAATCAATGACTCTTAGATTACTTATAATGTAAGAATTGTTGAAAAGAAATGTAAAATGAAAATGATTCAATCTGAATTGATGAACTCATAAAATAATGTTCTTTTAATTTTTTTGCACAAAATATCTTTATTATGACCAAAATAAAGCTGTAATTAGTAAAAAAAAAAAAAACACTTTTCTTTTACTAATTTGATAACTAAAACTTTTTTTTTAAACTCTTTAGATTTATATGGAGAACATGGAAATATACTTATATGTAAAGTTCTTGACTAGACCAAACAATTTAATTTTTTTTTTTAACGTTAATTCACCTCCTCAAGGCTAAGAAGGCTGCTAGAGTCAAGGAGATTTCTTTATTTGTGGTTAGGATTGTAACCATTTTACACTTCTTAACTATTTAACTCTGAAAAACAAACCTTTCTAATCAAGGCTGCTGCACATAGAAACAAGTTAGGTGCGATACTACCAGAATATAATTGATTATAATCTGGTAATACCACAAAGATTAATTATAAAGCAAGCGCTACACTACACCACTACCTCATGATGTTGGAAAACCATGCAATTTATACTTGACAGAGAAATATTATACAACAGAATGTAAAAAGAGAAATCTAAAGCTGAGCATTCCCATCTAGCAAATTTTTATAATTATAATTTTTATCCTTTCTAGAAAAACTTTCTAATAACCCAAATATTATTTTAAAACATACAATATATATATATATATATATATATATATATAAATATATATATATATATATATATATATATATAAGATATATACATATATTATATATATACACTGCAGGCAAAAAGTTTCCGGACACTTTGATCTTGTTTAATTTTTTAATTAAAACTCCCATAATTATTTCAAAAAAATTCTTATATCATATTTATTTTATAAAAGATACATATAGTTACTATTTAAGAAAAAAAAAAAGAAAAAAAAGAAAAGAAAAAAAATACTAACAACACTATTATTATTAAACTGTCTTTTCGTCAAAAAATAACCCATGAGTTTTTATCACTTTTTTTGCGATCCGTGGCATCCTATTTATTAATTTATCTATTATTTCGGGTGTAATTGATAACCAGGATTCTTCTAATATCTGCCACAGGTGCTCTTTGGATGTTGGGCATTTTTGTCTGACCTTTCTGTCCAATTCTTCCCACAGTAACTCTATTGGGTTCAAATCTGGTGATTGGGCCGGCCAGGTCATGTTTTTGAGGACACCATTATATATATGTATAAATATATATATATAAATATTTTGAATGACTCCTATTAAAGCCTGAAGTTATTTCCGGGGCCGTAAGTCTTCGATTCCTTTTACTCATCAATATTATACTATTATCTTCTGCTTTTGTTGTTTTCCGTGGTCTACCAGATTTTTTTGTTTTCAAAAATGCCTGTTTCTTTCCATCGTTTGATGGTATCTTGTACAGTACTTCTGGCAACTTTTAATTTTTTGCAAATTTTACGAACTGAATAACTTTCTTTATGTAATGTAATTTTTTCAGAACGTTTTGCAACCGTTAAAGAAAGTTTCTTACCCATATTTTTAGTTAAATAGTCAAATTATAAAATTTTAAAATTTTTTTCAAGATTTTATAATGTAACCACCATTAATACCAAATGAAAACTAAACAAAACTAAATATTCTAAATCATTTTAGTCGGCTATCATTATATTATAAATATTTACTTCATGTTTCAACAAATAAATAACTTTAACAAGACCAAAGTCTTAAGAGTAATGTAACGCTATATATCAAGTTAAAATAAACAATTAAAAAAAAAAACTTACTTATTTAAGTTTGAGGTCAGTAATACCCAATTACTGACCTCAAACTTACATAAACACTTAAAATTAGTAAGTTTAAGTATTATAAATTAATTTTATTGGTTAATTTAATGATACAGGATAGATTTTAGCTTTTTATATAAAAATATCAAGTGTCCGGAAACTTTTGGCCTGCAGTGTATATATATATGTATATATATATATATATATATATATATATATATATATATATATATATATATATATATATATATATATATATAATATATATATATAATATATATATATATATATATTGTATGTTTTAAAATAATATTTGGGTTATTAGAAAGTTTTTATATATATTATATATATATATATATATATATATATATATATATATATATATATATATATATATATATATATATATATATATATATATATATATATATATAGTTTTTATATATATATATATATATATATATATATATATATATATATATATATATATATATATATTGTATATTCTTTTTTGCTACTTCCTATTCGTTCGTTAGTATAACTTATTAATTTTAAAAAATAAATTTTTAAGTATTTTTGTAATTATTATTAATAGTTTGTATTCTGATAATTATATTTTGTATTGTTTTTTTAATCACCTTTAGAAGCATTTAAACAAATTTTCAATATTTAATTTTAGCTAAAAATTAGTAGAGCTAGTTGAAATGTAATGTTTGTATTAATAAAAAGTTTGTCTTATTTACTATATACATATATGGAAGAGAAAATATTCTTAGTCACATATAACAATTTCAAATAATAAAAAATAAGAGCTTCAATCTCTTAAGTTAAAAAAGAAAAATTATTGAACATTTTGCATCTCTTCCTCATTAAAATCATTTCAAAAACCGCCTATTAGGGCAGGTCAATATTAACTTTTTTTGGAAAATAGATCTTGGACTAGTTGAGATATGTCTAATTTTATACCATTAAAAAAATTTTGAAAATTTTAGCTTCCCATTTTGCACCAATTTTTTGAGAAAAATGCCCCAAAAATCTGATATGAAAAAAATAACTTATTTGCTGATATCAAAGTAATTAGATTTATGGTTTAAAAAAGTTATTTAAAAAAACGTATTTAAAAAAAAGCAAGAGAATTAGCAAGAGTTGTTTATGCAATCACGTGTTTGTTAACTGAGTTAATGTTAGGAGAAAATAAAATAAAATCGTTACTTTATGTCATTTTAGGTTTAAAAATTTATTTATTTTAATAAACCTTATCACAAAAATATAAAACGATATTATTTAATTAGATACATATAAAAGTAAAATAAAAACATTTTTTCTTTTAAATAAAACGCTAAAGTCAATAAATTTTATGTTTTCTGTCAAAGCATTGTTTTTAAGACTGTTTTTATTAAAAACATTGTTTTTTTATACATTAAAATGCAGGAAAAATTAGCTTTCCTCAAAAAACTAAGCAGTTTTACAAAAATTCCTTGAGAGTGATATTTTAACTTGCAATAATACACCCGCCTCTACTAGTCCAATAACTCAGTTTCAAAATCAATATGTCCTACCGCCTATGTTCATTAAAATCATTTCAATAACGGCCTAATTTTGTTACACAAAAACCAGATTTTTACTTAATATATATATTTTTCAGGTATATATATTACGTAAATGCTTTTTTTTTCTTGAAAAAAAAGCAAACATGCAATTAATAATTTTAATTTTATCTATAAATCATTCATTCATTTAATTTCATTTGTGGGAAAAACTTACAAGGAAATAATTAAAAAGATTTAAAAAAATAAAATAAAACAAAGTCACTAAGTGCAGTTGAAAGTAAAAGTGTTCTTAGTTAAATACAGAAATGATTTTATATTAAAACAGTATTATTAAGATAATAAATTAAATATTTTTATTAAAATAATAGTAAAATAAAAATTTAAATTATTTATGAAAAAAGGATTTACAACACCAGTAAAATGAAACTAATTTAAATATGTGTAGCAGAAATTTTAATATATATATATATATATATATATATATATATATATATATATATATATATATATATTTATATATATACATATATATATATATATATATATATATATATATATATATACATATATATATATATATATATATATATATATATTTATATATATATATATATACATATATATATATACACATATATATATATACATATATATATATATATTTATATATATATATATATATATATACATATATATATACATACATATATATATATATATATATATATATTTATATAGATATAATTTTTTTTTAGTACACCTTCCCAAGGCCATGAAGGCCACTACAGACAAGGACACTAATTGTGGTTATAACCCTCTCTCAACTCTATAACTCTGAAATACAAACAAATTAAAAATTAATTTATAAGACTGGAACAAAAATGTTTTTATTTTACTTTTATATGTATCTAATTAAATAATATTGTTTTATATTTTTGTGATAAGGTTTATTAAAACAAATAAATTTTTAAACCTAAAATGACATAAAGTAACGATTTTATTTTATTTTCTCCTAACATTAACTCAGTTAACAAACACGCGATTGCATAAACAACTCTTGCTAATTCTCTTGCTAAAACTCTAGCTAATTGCTAAATCTAAACAAATAGGGAAAAACAGTTAGCAGAAATTCACTTTTTTGTGTGTGTTTTAAGTTTCAAAGTCTTGATTTACAGAAAATGTAATTATTTCTCTAGAGCATATCAGCCTGATTTTAAAAAGTTGCCATCAAATGCTGAATTCAATTATGTTATTTTTATTTTAAAAAAACAACTTATTTTAGGCTTTACAATATTAGGTAAAAACACCTATTTGAGATTTCAATATAAAATATGGAAAATAGAAACTTTTCTAGGCATTTTTTTTTAAATACGCTTTTTTAAATAACTTTTTTAAACCATAAATCTAATTACTTTGATATCAGCAAATAAGTTATTTTTTTCACATAACAGATTTTTGGGGCAGTTTTCTCGAAAACTTGGTCCAATCCAAATTAATTTATAAGACTGGAAAAAGTTTAAAAATTTGAAGTAAAAAAAATTTTTTTTAAATTTAAATATAATAAGTAAGTAAGTAATATAATTCTATATATAATATAATAATAAGTATCTATAATATAATGATAAGTATCTATAAATCTAGTAAAAAAAATCTATAAATATAATAATAAGTATCTACAATATAATAATAAGTAAGTAATATAATTCTACGATCAAGAGTTTAATGTTTTTAATACTAGACCCAATAACAAAAACCATTATATATATATATATATATATATATATATATATATATATATATATATATATATATATATATATATATATATATATATATATATATATTATGCCTAAAGACAATCATCGGCCATATAGAGCAGCCATATTTGAAACTAAAAGTTAAAATGAGTTATTAGAACTTGCAATTCTAGCAAGTTCTTATGGCTCAATTGAAACAGAACTTTTTTTCTACTATGTATGATATAACATAACATAAAGAGAACACACACACATATATTTATATTTAATAATTACCAAAAGCAAATTTAGCTGCACATGAAATGCTGCTGACAATGCCATTTTGAAACAGCCCTCTGTAGGAACTTAAGTATACTAACTTAGAGTTTAGGCTTAAGTAGGCAGTCTATGTTTAATGTATGAAGAACATTTTTTTATGAAAAATAAAATAAAATTAAAGTTTTAAAAAACTTACTTCTGGACCTGGTTCACCTGGTGGTCCTATTGTTCCAGGGTCTCCACGCTCACCCTTAAATAAAATAGTGAAAAAAAACTACAGTTTTAAATATTTTTTAACTAACAATAAACAAAATAATAATGCATAATTGTACTCCAATAAAAATTGTATTTAGCAAAAATATTTTCTTCTTCCAAGCCTTTTGAAACTATGATGGATTATTAAATTACAAAATGCTGAAGTTTACTAGGAAAAAATCTGATGCATCAGTTATTGTTGTTTTTAGGAATACATAAATGTATAAATTAAAATGAATTCATTTTCATGTAAATAATTTTGTACAAAATTTATATATATAACTAAAAACTTGTATGAACATTTATTAATATAATAAAGAATTTGTTTGAGCTAGATTGGATCTGAAAATATTTGGGCTATATTTTTTCATTTTAATTTCCCATGAAAAAAAATACATACATTTAAGCCATCACGACCATTTGTACCTGGAGATCCAGCTGGCCCTTGAGCGCCCTGTTATAAATGATTTTTTGTTAAAAACAAAGATAATTAAAAGTTCATTTCAAATATTAGATATAGTAAAATCTGAGAATTACTTATCATTATCAATATGACATTTTTACCTTTTCACCAGGATCGCCAGATTCACCTTGAGGCCCTGGTTCACCACGATCACCATACTGTCCTCTAGGACCTTGTTTACCATCAGGCCCAATTGGACCTTTTGGACCTTCTTTAGCAACAACTGATCCTTCACTTTCTAAGCTTCCAGCTAGTCCTTCTCCATTAGGTCCTGGACCCTTTTCTCCAGTTAGCTATGCAAATAATATAAATTTATGTTAAAGTTTTATAGCTTAAAAATAAAATTCTTACACAACTAAGTTTTTACTTAAAAATATTCTTACTGGTCCTACAGGTATTTCACCTCCACCTGGTCCTCCTCCAAATGCAGGACCAGGCGGACCTGGTTTACCACGCTTTCCTCGTTTTCCATTATCACCAGATGGTCCTGCTAAACCCTAATAAATAGCAAAAAATTTACAAACATCTATATTAAAATAATATAAAAAAAAAACCATTGCCACAAAAAAAGTTTTGATATTTCAAAATAATAAATTTAAAAAAATTTTAGCTTTCTATACCTTATCTCCTTTCAACCCACGAGGTCCAGAAGTACCTTTAGCACCTTTTACTCCCTAAAAAAATTATTTTCAATATTTTCACCACAATATTGCTTGCAAGCTATTTTAACACATCATGTTGTTAGTTAAGCAGAATTACTGTAATTTGCAAACTTACTTTTTTTTAAATAATAATAGCAAATTTTCCATACTATTGCTACTATTATATAAAATAATATGTGATAGCGAATAAAAACCCTGAAAACAAACATTTTCAAAATAATAATAAAGTCCTTGTTTAATTATCAGCATAATTTAGGATTTTAAAATATTTTAAGATTTGATTTAAAGGATATGTGTGTCCATTACTAAAGTTTAATTTTTATATTTCCACTAAAGTTTATTACTACTAAAATTAAAGTAGCTGATAATTGGTTAATCTGCAGCTAGGTGGCCTAAAATAGTTTTATTTTTTCGCTTGTTGCGAGACTTGCTCAAAGTGGTGACTTTTTAATATACGGAATATTTTAATATCCTTTTAATTTTTTTTTTTAAGTTTTTTTTTATTATTTGATAGACTGCCTGCCCCAACCAAACCCTCAGTCGATGTAGCAGCACTTCCTTTTGCAGCAGGCTATAAGATAGTCGATGTAGCAGCACTCTCTTATAGCAGCAGGCTATAAGATAGTCGATGTATGTACTGAAGACAATAAATATTACTTGTTCATAATAAAAAGTCACCACTTTGAGCAAGATTCACAACAAGCGAAAAAATAAAACTATTTTACGCCGCTTAACTACAGATTTACTCCCTCAACATTTTTCCACTCATTAAGATTTAACCTAAATGCATCATTCATGGTTAAAATTTCGATCTTGCAGTTTATCTTTTTATTTTTACTTTTTTTAATGATTTTTGGTTTGAAAGTTGTTTTTAAACTAATTTTTTCTAAGTTTTAAACTAATTAAAACATTTAACTTGATATAACAATATTGTATTTTTTATTAACATAAAACATTCTAAAGTAACATTTTTAAGAGTAACTAAAGATGTTGACCTTAACAACGCCTTAGGGATCGTCCATAAATTACGCAACGCAAAATATATTTAAAAAACAGAAGGAGGAGATATTAAGCTCTTTTACGCGGCGATTTTCATTAAACTTAATGGCCTATTTTAATTTTTTATTTAAACTGCAAGGGGAAACTTTTGCAAGGAAAAACTTCATGGGAAAACTTTTGATCTATTTTGTTTTGTTTATTGTGAAAGTTTGCATTACGTAATTTACGGACGATCCCTTAACAACAAAACTAGAACCATTTTTTCAACTTTTAAATATTAGACGTTAAAATGGCTTTTGTTTTTATATAAACTTTCCACTAAATATTTTTTATAATCTTCAAAAGCATTTGAACTTTAAATAATGTACTATTTCTAATTACTGTTGTTGGGGCGGATCTAGGGGATTGAAATTAAAATTTACTGTTGATGGGGCGGATCTAGGGGTTAAAATGGCTTTTGTTTTTATTTAAACATTCCACTAAATATTTTTTATAATCTTCAAAAGCATTTAAACTTTAAATAATGTACTATTTCTATTTACTGTTGCTGGGGCAGATCTAGGGGGTATCCTGCGATTAGTATCTTGAGATTCACCCATAATATTTTAATAATATATAATAAAATCTTCTTCAAAAATTAAATTCATAGTATACAAGTATATATACAGTACTGACCAAATTATTACGATAATTGACAAAAATATGAATTTTGGAATTTACTTGTACTTTTTGTCATTACAATGTAATGACAAAAAAAGTAAAGAAAAATTACACTTGTTGTCATTCCCGAGGCGTAATTCTAGAGTCTACATATTAGATTTTTTACTTTAAAAATTTAAAAAATTCGTAGGTAATGTTCTTAGGTGTATCCATTTTTTCAATTATAAGCAATTAGGTTAGGATTAATTTGCAACCAGTCAGGCCATCCGAAATGAATCAATTTGAGGTCCTGAAACCATACTATCAACTTCCTGTATAAAGTTAACTTTGTCATCAATGAAGACAATGTTAGTTTTGTGAATGAATTAAAAACAATGAAGATTCTTCATTATTTAGTCGTTTTATTCCAAAAAGTAAGGGGAGGGGGTGTGGGCAAAAACAAAATTTTTTAGAATTAAAAATCATTAGACTCAAATGTGTCAGGTACCCGTCTAAATCAACTATAACTTGAAAGTTGTCAACCTTTAAGGGAGGAGGGGTTGACACCCTCCGTAGAGTTGTCTTTATAAATAAATAAGAAAAATATCTACTACGGCTTTGATGTTATAATGAACTTAAGCAAACTTATAAAAACTCTTCTCCACTATGCTCAAAAAACCGCGTATGACAGAATACATTTTTTTAAGTAAACGGAACCGAGTGAACCCTTTTTAATCAAACGCTTTTAGAATGGTCTTGTTTTGCTTACAGTAAATAAGGCTTTATTAGCTTTTAATACTAATGAACTCATAGAAAAGCTGATAAATCCAAGCACTTGTCTAAATTATCACTTACAAGGCAAAGCTCCGTAATAACTGTAAAGAAAGAGTCATTAAAAAGGTTTCCTATTTTAAACGAAAATCCTTTCTTTTTAAGAATTTTCGACATTAATGCTTTTATGAAAATAAAATAAAAAGTTTAAACATGTTTGTATTATGTTTTATTTTGTTACTGAAATGTTATTATTTATATATATATATATATATATATATATATATATATATATATATATATATATATATATATATATATATATATATATATATATATATATATATAATATATATATATATATATATATATATATATATATATATATATATATATATATATATATATATATATATATATATATATATATATATATATATTACTATATGCGACGAAGCCACTGATTGTTCAAATGTTGAACATTCTTTTTGTTATTAGATACATTGAGTGTGATAATAGTGTTTGTAAAGACTTTTTGCAATTTATTGAATAATAAAAAATAACTTTTTCAATTCATGATAAATGCCTTTATATCCATAAATGCAGTGGTCTTAGTTATGATGGTGAAGGGGAAATGTCGGGAAAACCTTTTTTTTACTGTGCAGAGGTGTATTTTATTCACGGGATCAGGGAGGGTGGTGTATCTTTTAATTAAAAAAACGGCTAAAATAAATCATACTTTTAATCACCCGTGAACCAAGTACACCTCTGCCGAAACTTTAAGTTTATGGCATGCACAGTGAACAAAAAGACCTTTTAAATTTATAAATTTAATTCTAGATAATATTAGTTATATAACAATTTAAAAAAATTAAGTAAAAACTTAATTTAGTTGGTAAATCATGCAATATTTAAAGTATTAGGAATGTGCATTGGATCTCAAAAAGTTAAATTTTTCAAGTAAAATTAATATTTATCAAATTAAATGGATTCAGAAAAATAGCGATCTAGATGTATTTCACTCAATGGAAGAAATCACACACAATGAAGGCAAGAATTTTAGTATTGATACATATTCCAAAGCCTGATGTTTTAAAATCTAATGACAAATTTTTCTTTCATTGTAAGTTTAGTTTTATTAAAACAATCACTGTTGTTTGCTTAACAGTCACTCGTTATTCTCACAACAGTCTAATGAAGTTGAAGTTGAATAGAAGTGAACACTCAATATTTAGATCTAAAATCAATTTTTATCACATCTACTGTTACTCGGCTGTTCTTAATCAGTGATTTTCTGCAACTTTTGTAAAAAAAAAAAAGTTTGTTAAGTTAGATTTTTTGGAGTTTTGTTTTTTTATCATTGGATTTTTAGTAAACATTTTTGTAATCTGTGGTCCCATCAAATATTACAAATACTTGCATAACAGAGTAAAGATTTAATTCTTTAGCTTTAATATCTATTCATTCAGAAAAAATTTCTGATGTTGTAAAAATTTTAAATATTTTTTTCATTTCAAAAGAATGGTGCTTTGAATAGTTTTTTACTTAGTATTAATTACTTTTTTGATTATTGATTTTACCATGTTATAATTATTGTAATTTATTTTCTGTTATGATTTAATGTATATAAAAATTTTTTATACATAGTGGATAAAAAACTTAAAAAAATGAGCATAGTTGGCCATAAAGTTAATCAAAAAATCCAGAAATGAGGAGCTTGAACTTTGAAAAGCTTTTCAAACACAGAAAAGTATCCATAAATAGATTGCTAACTTAAGGCAACTACAAATACTAAATGTCTAATTTATGAACAGAAACGCCAAGGCATCATTCTTAACAAGTTTATTTTAGATAAGTAACTAAAATCAATAAACAATAAGTAAACAGACTCTTTTGCCCCATTAGCTAGAAGATATTGCATTAACCCCTCCCTAAGCTCTTAATCTCTCCCTACCCCCCCCCCCCCCCTTTTAACTATATTTTCTGAAGCAAAAGCAACTTAAACAAAATTTATGAATTTTTAGAAGATAAAAACCTTGAAAACTTTTTTGTTAAAAAATTTTCGATTTGGAAGATTTTATTTAGTTCATCTGTTTTACGACATCAGCATTGACGATCAAAACCCAAACCTGTATTCAATTAACTTGGTATTAAAAAAAACAGGAGTGACCATATAGCTCTACACATTTCAAATCATAAATATATTGTTGTGTGCCAATGGAGCCTAGACGCTCGTTGGACGTCTAAAGGACGTCCTACAAATTGTGACACCGCATTAAATATTGTATAGACATCTTACGGACGACTGTGCCCTTACTATTTATTTTACTTACGTATTTTAATTATATTTATCGACTGACATATGGGGAGAGGAATAATTAAGCATTCATAAATTGACTGACGCGTTTTGGATTTAAAAACAGATTTACTCAACAAATATTATTCATGATCTAAAAATTATTAATATTCTTCATAGTACCAAATCTAACTGTTAAAATACCATTCATATTACCAAAATATTATTCATAATAACAAATTTAGTTAAACGTAGTATCAAATTTAGGTGTTAGAATACCATATCATAGTACCATTCATAGTGCCAAAATATTACTAATAAATTAAATTAAGTTGTTAAAATAATTGGTTCTTGATTGATTTGGAACGGTTGGTCGAATAGCGATAAACCGAATCCAACATTTTACTTGAATGTGGTTATATGCATTATTTTTTGTTTTTTTTAACTTTTTTTTTTAAATCCAAAAAGTTTAATCTTATAGATATGTATTAAAATTACAGTTATATAACTAATTATATAAAACAGGTTGAACGATGAGAAAGATTAGGTGTCAAAGCAATTATAAAAAGGTACAAATAATTAAAAAAAATGAACTCTATTTAAAAGTATAATTGCAAGATGGATAGACATCCTGCCCCTAATAAAACAGTGTAAAATAAAATTGTTTGCTTACTGGGTCTCCTTTGTCTCCTGGATCACCTGGATTTCCTTTCAATGTTATAGGAGCAACAGGCGGACTGAAATTTCGAGTACATAAAAGGTTACAACCATCGCTGCAACATTTTTCATTTGAATTAGGGCAATCCGAATCGGTTATGCAGCTATTTTCATCTTCAGGTGAACACTCGCGGGAATCATCTTCAGGTACAGGTAAACATTCTCCCGGCCTGATTGAAGTACCTAAAATTAATCATTTTTAGAAACAACTGAACTTTTTCATAATAAAAATAAGATTGATTATTTTTTTTAAATATTGAGAAGCATTTTAACTTAAGGTTAAAATAGTTGAAATTAAAAAACAAAACGGTGTAGACAGGTAATTTATTCATTTTACTACTTGAAGATTTCCACTTGAAGTTTCAGTTTTAGATATATTATGCTTTTAAAATATTATATTTCTAAAAGTTTATTATTCTAATGTAATTTAACTTTATGTCTAAACTTACAATCTGGATAGGGCAAACTAAAGAAATAAAATTAGAAATTTGAAGAAAAAGTATCGAGGAAATAGGTATACAAAAAAAGCAGAAGAACAAATAGCACAACTATTTGTCAATCAGAAACAACTAGTGCATCAAAGCTTAAGAAAAGATATAACTGTAGTCCATCAATAAACTGTGATTCTGATGTTGATAATTTTTTCTTGCAATAGCAAGCTAAATGTTTTTTATAATCTATACGTATGGAATTTTCGATTGGAATTATTATTCAATGTTCAAACTGTGACTTTGAAAGTATATTTTTTCATCTCCATTTATAAATCAAAGTGTTTCTGGTTCAAAACATATGAAATAAACTTACCTGCTGCTATGGCATTGGAAAGCTACACACGCTTGCTAAGTTAATCATTTTGGCTAAGCACGGTCAACGGAAGCTGCTGGAGCTCAAGAAATATTTCAATCGTCCATGCAATATATAATTTAATATATTCTAATTACCTTTGTTAAAAGTAAACCATATGGTGATTATATTATCGAAAAACTAGAATGTATTGACCGTTACCAGAAAAGAGTATGGGATGACACTAAACTGCAATGAGTCTCTTAAAGGTTGAATATCGCAGCGATGCCCTAAAGCTACTTTTACTGAAATAGAAGTTCTTGAAATATCTGTTTATTGTTACACTTGAAAACTGTATGTTAATGCAGTTTTCTAGTGAAAGTAAAACGGTAAAACTTAATATATGTTTTAACATTACATAATTTGAAGTTTACATAAGTTAGATATTCGCATACACTATCGTTCACGCTTATAAATAAAGTGCTGCAACTCTTTCTTGCCGTTACCTTGGTTGCAATGGCTACCAAGAATTCCGTGTTAAACACACTCCTAACACTACTATAAAGTTCGGCAATAATATATAAGATAATTAAGCGCCGCGTTAAAAAAACGTTACTGCATATGTTGAGCACGAATTTAAATTTCTTTGATAACGTGTTTAAGGAATTTAAAGAGCAAAATATTTTTCTGTGTACTGAATATCAGTTACTTTTTAAAATCATTTTATAAATATATAATGGTTTTTAAACAATGAAAGCCTAGTTTGTAAAAATCACGTCTAAAGATTACTAAATGAAAGCTTTAAATTTAGATTTTTCCATTTTATTTTTTAATTATCATTTTATTACTATATTTTATAATTTTGAAGTTCATTTCTAAACTATTTCCTAATAAGTTTGTGATCACTATTGATTAGTAAAAAAAATCTTATAGAATGCTTTTGATTGAACAATTTGATTTTGTTGATGATGTTCAGGAACTATGCCGTTTTCTGGTGTTAGATTTTAAAATTTTGATTTAAAATAAAGAGAAGGTAAAAATTGCGCCTTCCAAAAGTGAAATTCCCTCCGATGTTGAACAAACATTGGAATATACGATAGAAGGCTGGAATGCAAAAGAGCAAAGAGGAATTTTCAAAGATATGAGAATAAGAAAGAATTCTGAAGTAAAAATAACCGGAAATAACTTTCTTATTTTTCTTTTTACCTTGTAAATTACATTGGGTGTTAAATAAAATTAAATAATGATAATAATAATTATAATAACAATAACATACATATATATATATATATATATATATATATATATATATATATATATATATATATATATATATATATATATATATATATATATATATACATATATATATATATACATATTCTAATAAAATAAAAGTTATTTATCTCCTAAAATGTTTTTACGCGTTTTCTAAAAAATTAAAAAAAAAAAAAAATCGGCAATAAAAAGCTTTAGCTATTATCTTACCTTGACCATAAGTGAGCGCTATAAAATGTATGCTCAATAGCATGAACAGACTGCTTGAAAACGCCATTATAGGCCAGCAGCTTAATAGCCACTAACTATAAAACCAACTTTTCGTTTGCAAACTAATCCGCTCAAAAGTATTTTAGAATACTAATAAAAGTGAACTTGGCATATGAACACAGTCTTATTAAAGAAACATAAACCAAGTTTTTTATTTCATTTTTAAGAACCGTAAAAATGATTGGTTAGTTTATAGCTAGCCGGAAATGAAGTTGTTCTAAGTTGATACTCTTCACTGTTATTTGATAAAATTATTTAACACAATTCAAAATTACTACAAAGAAGAAAGTAATTAAACAATAGATAAAGAATGCCAGGTACAGTTCTTTTGTTGTAAATACAATACAATTGGACCTCAATTTCCGAGAAACAAATATTTGTATAAACTTTTCATTTTAATGTTGACAAATCATAGTCATTTAATAGTTTTGCACAGTTTTTCTTCTTTGTTTTTATTTCATTATTAAGTTGTTTTTAAAAAGCTTATTTCGTATTATGAAAGCAGTAAGCAATAGCTAAATTTAAAAAAAAAGGAATCAGATTACAACAGCTAAAAACTATATATCTATATATATATATATATATATATATATATATATATATATATATATATATATATATATATATATATATATATATATATATAGAGAGAGAGAGAGAGAGAGAGAGAGAGAGAGAGAGAGAGAGAGAGAGAGAGATTGATTGAGAGAAGTAGATAGATATAAACTGAAATCGCAGTTTTGTGAGGAACACTTTCACAGCTAGTTTAAAAATTGTTTTTTAATTATATAGTTCTATGTATAGTTTCTTTAGCACCATAAACATTTTTATAAAAACATTGATTTAAAAAATTTTTAATTAATAGACTTGTGCCTTTTTTAAAACGGCAGGTTCAACTCTGTTTAATTATTAAAAAGAGTACACAATAATTTTAAAGAAAAGCGCAATAATAAACAGGTAAAAGATACATATAAGATATCTATCTATCTATCTATCTATCTATATCTATATATATATATATATATATATATATATATATATATATATATATATATATATATATATATATATATATATATATATATATGTTTTCACTTTATAATTTGCACATTTTACAAGTTATAGTTTAGCTTTTTTTTTTAATTTATATAATTATTTTAATGTCAAGTTTTTGATATACTTTAATTATTTAGGATAGGTTTTCATTACATAAGATACTTTTCTCTTGATTGTGCTTTATGGTAAAACCACTATAGTTTTCTTTAGAGTTTACTTTATAAGAAGAGTTGTTTTTTTAATATAATTTAAACTTTTCAAGTGCTTTTCCATGGTTAAACTTCAAAGTCGACCTTTCTAAAGTCAATCTCAGAAAAATATTTTTCAATACACCCGTTTCCAAGGTGAAATTGATGTCATAAAAATGTTTAAAAATCAATTAAAGCTTGTCCATGAGGTAAATTTAATTAAAATTTAGACTTTAAATAATTTTACACTAATATTGCAACAATTTAGCAATAAAAATTATACATGTATTAGCATATTCTTGTCCGGGCATTGTGTAACTCATTTCTTTAAAAATTAGATTTTTTTACTTGTTTGTTTACTTTTGGTTTTTTAAGATATCAGTGAAAAAAGAAGCTGATTTTGTGTCTAACTGGTCTTCATCAGGAAATTGATAGTAAGTCCACTACTCTGCTTCTTCACAAATTTCACTTTGACCTATTGAATGGGTTGGAAACCTTTTGCGATCTCTCCAATATAGTTCAAGGTGGCGCTTTGTTCTTCCCTGGGTTAGCAACAGCAACTCACTGACCTTTGATAAAGAAGTCATTAAAATCCTTGTCTTTAGTCTGCTTAACGTTGCTCGCTTCAATATCTCATCATTGCTTTCAACCAAATCATGGTCGTCATTAAAAGAATCGTCATAAATCATTTAAAAGATATAAACACGGCCAGATCTAACGGTTGCAGCTAATGCTTGACATTTTGCAATAAACATACAAGATATATATTATTTTCCACAGTGAGCTTTCCAACTAACTCGGTAAAATGCGATGCTAAACTGTCTCCAATTAACTCTTTACCTTCCGGTTGATTTTTGACTAGTTTAAGAAAAGTTTTTTGAAACCAACGTTCATAACACCGACTGTCAAACCAGCCAGATTTGATTTAATCATATCAGCCGTGGCGCAGTGATTATTTAGCTTGCTTTAGCTTTTTTTTAGTTTTAATTATTTAAAAATAACAAAATATAAAATATTACAGTTACGGATGTAATTTGACAAATCTAGACAAAAACTTGACAAAACTTTAGTGCGATGGTACCACAAACAAAACCCTGAAAACCATGAAATTATTTTCGGGTAAAATTGGTAAAATTTACAAAATGCAATTCAAATCATTCAAAAAATTTGATCAAACTGAGGATTAATGACATTTTGTTTTTAAACGTTTTAAAAACAAAATGTCATTAATCCTCAGTTTGATCAAATTTAACCCGCAGATCAACTTCAGCCCATTTGATGGTATTGAAATCATGAGTGGAACCATGTCTTCAATAAATTATCACAAGTATTTAAAATAAATTAAAACTTAAAATTTATTTACAATAAATAAAGATTCTAGCAAATCACTATTACGTTACTGAACAATCTGAAATAAAGTAGACCAAATATGGGTTAAATATGGGGGTTTTTTTCACAATCATTTCTAGGTATTGTTTTCTAGTCATTTCTAGGTATTTTTTAGGTATACTTAAACCTAATCAAATTCTTATGTTTATATTCAAAGTTGATAATAATATAACACCCTTGTCTCATTTTTAACAAAAAACAAAAAATCGCTTATACCTAGCACGATTTTTGAATAACAATAATATTCAACCAAAAACAAATTATTCTGCTACTAAGTTCTTGATCGCAATCGGAGTACCTAGATTATGGAACACACTAATGAACAATGAGTTAAAAACTATTTCTTCCGTTGATCAATTTAAAAATAAACTTAAACAAAAACTTTTGATTATTGACAACAAATGAGACTTTTTCTGAAGTTTCTTACTTTTTATTTATATTTTTATTACTACATTCTTGATCTTATTTGTTCTTGATCCTGATCTTATTCTTTACAAATGTGAAATACAAATAATTGTAACAAAAATTTGTTTTATAAAATGTGTGTTTAGAAATGTGTAAATAAGTGAGTTCTTGTGTATTTAAAAGGCATTGGCGTTACCGCACCGGCGGTAAAAAATTTCGGTAAAATGCGGTAAAACGCGTAATACGCATTTTTACTGTATTCGGTAAACGCGTATTACGCATTTTTAGGCTTTAAGACGGTAAAAATGCGTAAATTGCGTAAAATCCGGTAAAAATGCGTAAAAACAGTAAAATTGCGTAAAAACGGTAAAACCACGTAAAAGCGGTAAAAATCGGTGATTCCGGTAATTTGTGATAAAAGTCAGTAAAAGCGGTAACTATTATGGTAAAATAGCGTAAAAAATTACTTTGTTTTTATCAACTCAGATAGTTATTAAATAATTAATTACATCCTAAAATTAAACTAGCCTCCTATACAAGCTTGACAAAAGTCAAGAAAGACTAACAGTCTCAAAGTTCTAACTTCATTGATCTGATTAGTATACCAAAACCACTACCAAATCAAACCATCTTAAAAAACACTATGTTTTTTTGGAATTATTTTACCACGCTTGACAGAGAAGAGGATAACATTTCTGGCTCTGGCAGAAAATCGGGATTGCTGAGTGCAATAAGCGCAAAAAAGTGATTAAAAAGTCTCAAGGTAGCACCAGTGGAGTTAAAGCTTACTTACAGTAAGTGTTTTACTCTTACTATAATTAAGTATATTTTAAACCACTGATCTCAAAATATAGCTGGATATAAGTGTATTCTATCGTTTTTTTGGAAAAAAAATTAAGGCCAAAATTGACCTCCCAAGATGGTGGCGATCAAAGCTTTTAGCGGTAAACGATGTACATCTTATAGGACTTTACAGTAATATGAAATAAAATAAATAAACAGAATTTTGAAAAAATAACAAGACAATGAAATAAATTTTTAAAAATTTTAAAGAAATGATGTGATTAAAAAAAATAAGACAGAGAAATTATTAATTTAAGTATTAAAGTTCAAAATATTTGATATACTTTTTAAGTGCAATTTACAATTAAATTAATATTTATGTATAACTTATGTACCTTTTAGTTCTTAGTTACCCAATGCAGTACGCTAGAAGGTTGATAACATAACTGCATGGTATTTTGACAAATTTTATGTTTTCAATAACGCAACCTGCAGTTGTGTTACTAACCTTCTAACAGAAGCATTGGGTAGTTAAGAACTAAAAAGTACATAAATTATATATCATATGCTAATTATTTTAAATTTGAGATTTCTGCACAAGCTAACAAATACTTTTTCTTCACTACTATTTAACAAGGTAAAATTAAAACTCGTACTTAGTTTTACTGAGAATTTGTTTTTTTTTTTATTAAATCTATTCTAAAAAACAAAAAACAGAAAGTTAATAT
Source organism: Hydra vulgaris (assembly GCF_038396675.1). Classification (NCBI taxonomy): domain Eukaryota; kingdom Metazoa; phylum Cnidaria; class Hydrozoa; order Anthoathecata; family Hydridae; genus Hydra; species Hydra vulgaris. Next base: position 42,036,699 of record NC_088930.1, on the reverse strand, counting down.
ACAACAAGTTATTGTAAAAATATGTTTTGTTAAATAAAAAAATATTTATATTTGAAATTTATGTAAATAAGTAATACTCCGTTATTTTTATGAAAAAATCTTATGTTCAAAAAAATAGATTTTTATTTGAAACTTATCAATATTTGAGCTTAAGATATAAAACTTGATTATCATCAGTTTCTTAATTTTCATATAGCCGTTCCTTATATCCGCCGCCATCTTGGGTGACCAAAAATGGTTTCAAAAATTTTTCGGTATAAGCTATCCAGTTACATTTTGAGATCAGTAATTTTAAACTTTGCTTAAATGCGGTAAAATGCACGAAAACCCGGAATTTCTGAGTAAAATGTGACATTTTTTGATAAAAAAATATACTTTGAATTACTCAAAACACACTAATGTGTCTTGTAGTTCATGTATTTACTTTTTATGAACTATCTACTGCTTAAACATTCTAAATCGCATCTTTTTAAACATATATATTTCCACTATTTTCTTCCAGATCCTGCAATCCGCTATCTTTTTACCAGATGCAAAAAGTCGATAATGAAAATAAAGAGAAGAAACTTCAAGAAATAAGGAATGCTCAAGCAGAGGCTGATAAGTCCAATACCATAAGGAGTAAATTTTAGTCCTATTAATCAAAACAAAAGGCTTGATAGCCTCCCAAATGGTGCATCATCAAATTACCAAACAAAAATGGACAACTTTACTGAAACCATAATATACCATAAAGTAACCATAAAGTAACCTTCACAAATTGCACAACAGTCGGAATTTAATACCATCCTAACCCTTGCACTAGTTCTCTCTAACCTCCCATTTTACGTAATTAAAACTGCTGGCTTCAAAATGCTGCTGAATTATCTTTGTCCACATGCCAATCTGAAAAGTCTAACCACCTTATCCAAGTACAAGCTGCCAATGATTTATCGCAATCTAAGACGTAATGTAAAAATGCAAATTGACATCCAGCATTGCGAAATGGCAGCTTTCACTACAGATGGATGGATTGCAAGAAATGGTGATCCCTTCGTCTCCCTTGTATTGCATTATGTTATCAAAGACTTTGAACTCAAAAATTCATCTTTAAATTGCCAAAACTTTATTGGGAGACATACAGGGGTTTTGCTTGCACAAGGAATAGACCACATGAGTTCTTAATTTCCTGGTCTTCAGAGGGAAGAACTTTACAAAGTGGGTGTTACTGATGCTGCAGCCAACATGAAGAAAGTAATCACGGAAAGCAAAGAGATTAGTGATCATCTAACCTGTGCTACACTTGCTTAACAAAGGCGGTAGAAATATCAGAAGGAATTAATGATATAATTAAGAAATGTAAAGGACTTGTTCAAAGACCGACCAAAGTTCATTGGACTGGCAGGACATCAAGATCATTCAGCCAATAGTAACGAGATGGAATTCTCACTTTATGATGTTCAAGTCAATCCTCAGATTGAAGGCTGGTTTACTGGTTGCTCTCGAAACTCTAAACAAACCAGATCTTCAAATTTTGATGCATCAAGAGTGCCTACACGACTTCATGGAAAAAAATTTGAGAAAGGTTGACCTAATAATGGCGTTGGAATCAAATACTATAATGTAGGTTCACTTCTGCACCCATATTATGGAGAATAAACACTCAAAAATATGGCAAACAGTGAGGAAAGGAGAGAAGCCACCATCAAGGAATTGGTTGACAATTACACAACCACAATCCAGTTCTACGAGTCATTGTTTGATGATCATACTTTGTTAGAAACATCAGATCTTGACGAAACTATGGATCCAGTGGACCCTGAGTTTTTAAAAAACAGGAGGCAGGTTTTAGTGCAACGTCATGGGACTTCACAGTCAATCTCTGGGACTTCACAACCCTGGGACTTCAAAGCCCTGAGACTTCACAGCCAATCAAAGCTCAAGCCTCCCTTGATGCTTGAATTTGAAAAGTATCAGACTATGGCCTTACCTGAAAGAGATGTGGATGCTTTGGAATGGTGGAAGCAAAATAAAAATGAGTTACCTTTGCTAGCTAGTGTGGCTAGAAGTTACTTGGCTAAACCTGTGAATTCTGCTTCATCAGAAAGAATATTTTCAGTCGGAGGTAGGACGGTTACTGATTTTAGGCATAACGTAAAACCAGAAAACACTAGCATGTTAGTTTTTGTGAGTCAAAAATACGCAAGGGTTCCTTCTAACCTCAGCAATTGGGAAAAAACTTGCGAAGAAGAGCCATATGAATTACCACATGTCACACCACCAACTAAGAAGACTTACCAACAGTGAAAATCACATCAAACTGAAACTAAAAAAAGAGGTGCATCTGAAAAGGCTCTCTAACTCTATCAGATACTCAAGCTGGTCCTTAACCTAAAGTGCAACAACAGCTACAGTTAGATACTCAAGAGAGTCAAAGGACTTTAGCTCAACAAGATAGGCATAAAGGGACCCAAGATGAAGACCAAACTCAAAGTGTTTCTTTGTTTATTCCAATGACACTCCAGCAAAAACAAAGGAGAAGCAAAAAAGCTCGAAAATTGCCGAAATGGAAGAGGAATAAGAAAAATAAGTAGAGAGCATCTGAGCTTGCAAATATTTTATTAGAGACAGATGATGAAATATCTGATGATTAATTTTTTATTAATAACTTGTTTGTTTAAACTGTATATGTAAAATTTACTAATAGAAATACAAAAGCAATTTAAAAAATCCTTGTTTAGTTTTTCGGTAACCAGCAAAAAAAGCGGTAAATTGTGATAAAAAACGGTAAAAAGTGATAAATGCGGTAAATTTGCGTATTACGCATTTTTTCGCAAAATTACCGCGGTAATTACGCAAACTTACGCATTTTACGCTAATTTATGTATTTTACGCAAACTTAAGCATTTTTACGCGTTTTACGCAAATTTACGCATTTTTACCGACGGTGCGGTAACGCCGATGCTTAGTTTTTATTGTATATTATATTCAATTTTTATACTATAATTTTGTATAATAGTGTTTCTAAAAAATTCATTTCTATAATATATTTTCTAAAATATTCTAAAATATATTTTCTAATTCTAAATTCTAAAATTCTAATTCTAATTCTAAAATATATAATAATTCTAATTCTAAAATATATTTTTGTAAACTAATTCTTATATTTATTTATTTATTATAAATATATTTCTTATATACTATATTCAATTTTTATATTATAGTTTTGTGTTTTGTATAATAGAGTTTCTAAAAAACTTATTTTATATGAAGCATGCATTTTAATTTATAAATATTGTTCATAATACTAGCTCCAAACATCCGTACTTTTGTTGTTCATGTTTTATCTTTTTATATATCTAAAATTTGAAATTTTTATACATAAAAGTTAATATTTGGTTTAAGATTTTTTTAAATTTCAATGGATAAATCACGCCTCCAAAAGCTATCACTATACTTCGGAGCATAACCCATTGGGCATGCGTTGTCCGGGGGACGTCCGTGAGACGTTCAACAGGCGTCCCTCGGACAATGCGTGCCCACTGGGAATATTAGACACTTTCTGAGGCTTTGACAGCTAATAGATCATCTACATAATGCTTTGACAGCTGTCTCTGTTTAGAGACACTTGTCAAAAGCATTTTTATTATATCTTTGTATCGATTGTTAAGTTTTAAACTTTTTGTTTAGTTGAATGTTCAAATATAACAAATTTTGAAGCAAATTCTGCTTGCTCCAAACAGTTTGAAGTTTGTAAACAGTACTAGAAAATTTTTCCTTAAAGCTACATTGTTATTATATTTAGGTTTGCACCAAAAGTTTTGTCCAATGAAGCTTTATATTTGTTACTGCTCTTACTGATGGTAAGTTCATACTCCCAGAGCCATGGCTAGGCTCCCCAACACTACTTAATTTGGGGAGGGGGTCTAGCAAATTTAGGGGCCCATTTGGTAATGGAAGTAGCTTCTTTTTTTAGCATTATCTTATGAAAAGTTTTTTAAGATTTTTTTTAAAAGGGCCTTAACAACAGATTTTTTTTTGGGGGGAGGGGGGCTCGGACCCAATAACCACGGCACTGGATACTCCTATTATGTCACCATTTGCCAGCAATTGTCAGTTAAGCAACTCTCTCATTAAATACGTTTACTTTGATACTGCATGTAACAGTATATACTGTATAGTTTCTTTACTGATTATAGCTTCTTTAACTTATAATGATCCCAGCAATTTAAAATTAATAACTTCCAGCTCTTTAGACCTTAATAGAGAATAGCATTACCTTCTAACTTTTATTTTCGAAAATTTTTTTTGGTATTCTAGAAACCCTAATAACACCTCGTGTCTAGTCTACTTTTTTTTTTAAACAATGGTATTATGTGTGTAGATTTAAAAAATTACAATTACATAATAGCTTTATTACAAATATAATCAGCAGGACTTCCACAAGATCACACGATCTTATCATGAAGCCCTTTACAATATTAAATATAGTAATAATAATAATAATAATAATAATAGAAAAAAAAATTAAATTAACCAATAAAAATAAATCAACATAAACTATATGTAACTGTGCATTTAAAATATAAATATACTGGATAAAATATTGAAACAAAAGAACTAAAAACAAGAAAAGATATTTTCAGTTAAAAAGATAACTTCTGTTAATTTTCGTTAAAAGTCAAAGTCAGACAAGACTATTTTATTCCATAAATTTATGCTAGACATGACATACAAAATTTTGAAATTATTATGTAAAACTTTAATTCATATTTTTAAAGGTATTAAACAACTTTTTGTATTCTTATATACTTCTTGTATACATTAATTTTCTGGAGTAACGGCTTGAAGTGGGCGTATTTTTGCTCATTACACATAACTCTACCGGCTTGTTTTTGTTTAATATATATATTTTCAATACTGAAGGGCAAGTATTAGCCTAAGCAATATTGCAATAGCTTATGTAGCTATGTATAAAAGAGTAATAGAAATCAATTAAACATTTTTTACTTTGTTTATATACTTTGTTTATATATTCAAAGAGAGTTTGTTTGATTTGAACCAAGCTATTAAGTCATTAAGAAAATTGTTTTTATAATGGAATTGGTATAAAAATATTAGTATTATCAGCAACAAAAAAAAACTAAACATGTTTGAGGATAGGTAGTTGTCATTTACATAAATCAGAAACAGTAAGGGTTTTAGAATAGAGCCTTGAGGAACTCCACAGCTTATTGTTTCTAAATTTGTACATTATGAATCATAAGATACTCCTTTTATTCAATTTTTAAGGTAACTTTGTAGCGTGTTTAGGTTCTTATTTATTTTTTATATGTTTTCAGTTTTAGAGGCTTTCATGATCAACATTTTCAAAAGATTTTTACAAGTCGATGAACAAACCGAGAGTATAATTTTTGTTAGCTCGTTCAGAACTTGACTGGCTAAATGATGAGTTGAATGCCCTTTTCGGAAACCAAACTATTAGCTAAAAACGATATTATGTTTTTCAAGATAATTATATAGACTGTTATGCGTAATACGCTCGAGCAACTTTAAAAAATAAAAAAGAATAGATATAGGTCTGTAGTTAGATGGTATAGAATCATCGCCATTTTTGTATACAGGAACTAATCGAGCCATTTTTAATTGACAAGAAAAAATACCAGTTGTTATTAAAATATCAAAGACAAAAAAAAAGAGGTGATTCAATAACATCAAAAACAGTTTTTGGAACATTAACATTAATATTTTCAAACCTGGCATTTTTATTTATTTTAAGTGCATTAAAAGATGTCTGTAGTTTATTTACAGACAGTTCCGACTCATCCATTACATAGTGAGTTTTTTTAAATAGGATTGGAATATTTATTTCCAGGAGTTATATCTGCTGCTAAGTTTTTTTATGTTTATAAAAAATTTGTAAAGACTTTCAGCAATTTCTTTTTCATCAAATGCTCTTATGAATGTCGTAAGAGGTTACAATGATAATTTTTTTAATTTGATTTTTTAATCTTTCTAAACAAATTTTATATTTTTTGTATTTTTTTTTTTTAATTTTATTGTTATAAGTTGTACTTTTTTAAAAAATTGTATACAACCTTTGTTTGATTTTTTACAACCATTTGTCATCTACGGGTTATTAAAGTTTTTGGAGCAATTAGTTTTTTTAATTTTTGGAAAGGATCAATTGCATTGTTTTGAAAAAAAACCGTTAAAAATAAGTTTTACGATTCCAATCATTTTTTGTCAAGTTATTCACAAAGTTTTATAATAGATTATTTCTTTTTCTCTTTGCCTTAGGAATCAAAGAGTGGATTATTAGAAAATTTGGAAAATGATCGCTAATATCAGTTTTTAATATTCCACTTTTGATCTGACAAATCATGCAACTATTAAGGTGAGTTTCCATTCATTCGTTTTTTTTCATTAAATAGTTTTTTTACCGGACGGTAAAGGAAAAGTAAAAATAATCACGTGGGCATGCGCAGTATAAGTTTTTATTTGTTCCCGTTCCACGGTCGTTTGCAGGAGGAAAGTTATTATACGCATGCGCAGTGGAATTACATTTATTGAAGAATTTTTAAAATGGCTACTTATAAAAACTAATCATTGACAACGAGTAGTTTGTTCAATTTTAGATAATTAAATAGGTTTTTAACTAGTTTTTTCATGAAATTATTTTGAAAATAACTTGTAGCTGTGCGAAGAAATTTTTCAAATAAAATACAAGACCTCTGATAGTGAATAATATCAACTTTCAGCTAAAGCAACTTTAGTGTTTTTGTTTACAATTTTTAAACCTTTTTTAAAATATTTTTGAGCTTAGAAATTTTTTAGTTTAAATTTTTTCAGCAAGATGAACCTTTCATCTTTTTTGTATTTTTTGCTTATATGAGGATTCAATTTTTTTTTGCAGGGTTAAAAGAAAATCTTAATCATTAAACTTTTGTAACCTGTTGCTATGGTACTCTTTTCCGATGTGGCTATATATATATATATATATATATATATATATATATATATATATATATATATATATATATATATATATATATGTATGTAAATTAGTAAAAAACAGTTCAAATTTTTAATTTAATAAATTTTCCTGATTTAAATGAGTAATTATTTCAAATTTTTCTTGCAAACATAGCATACATTTTTTGGAAATGTTATAATTTAGCAGGGCATTTAATATTACTCTGTTCTTTAAGAACATTGAACACTCTATTTGTAAAATGCACTAACATAATTTACACACACACATACACACACACACACACACATATATATATATATATATATATATATATATATATATATATATATATATATATATATATATATATATATATATATATATATATATATTTATATATATATATATATTTATATATATATATTTTTATATATATATTTATATATATATTTATATTATATATATATATATATATATATATATATATATATATATATATATATATATATATATATATATATTAGGGCCCTGCAAATCGACATTTTTTGTTTTGAATTGAATCTCAAAGGAGGTCTGATTTGAGAATCGAATCAGCAATTCGTGGTAAACCAAATTTAAGCTTTTTTTTTTCCAAAAAAAATTAAAATATTTCTTTGATTAAATTCTTTTTGCCCGGATTATATTTTTGACGTTTGTTTAAAAGTGATATTAGAACTATTTTCATTTATTCTTACTCCACCTGGGGTAAAAACCCATTTCAATTACATTTTAGCTTTAGAAATCTAAAAAAATAGCAACATTCGCAAAATAAAATATGATTCGAAAAAAACTTGAATCTTTTTTTTTGACTCAATCGAAGCAACACTTAATTTGCGAATCGAATCGATTCGCAAGGCCCTGATATATATATATATTTATATGTATATATATATATATATATATATATATATATATATATATATATATATATATATATATATACACATAGACATACATACATTATATTATTATGCACTCTTATTTATGATCAAAATTTTGAATGTTATTATTCCAGGCTTTCGATTTAGTCAATAACATTAAATAAATCAACTGTCTTGCCTGCTTCAAAGCAATACCATTGGTTATATTTTTGATTTTATCAATTGAATGCTATAATTTTGATTCTATTATTGAATCATCAGTCTGGTTTTGTACATATTGATTCAAAATTAATAAATTATGATAAAAATTGATTTAAAACAAACAAATATTATAGTATATATTTTTTTAGTATTCCAACCATATTTGGGTCTTGAAAAGGAAACTAACCTGTTGTAAAAAAGGGAAAAGTAAACTAAAGCAGAAAGACTTTTTCTTGGAACTTGATATAAATATTTTTTGTATTTCGTGTTTAAATTTTTTTATTTTTTAATGTTTTTTAGCTTGAAACTGTTAAAATCAATATGAATATATTTAGAATATTTTTTACATAAAGATTGAAGGAATGAAAAATGTATTTTATGCATGAAAGATATTTATATTTTTATTTGAATTATATTTTGATCTTTTATTTTGTGTTGAAATACATGCAACAGTCAACATTTTAATGAGAGAATTTGTTTTGTTACTTGCTAATGAATCTTCATATAATAAATATTCTTGGCATTGAGGACATATTGCTTTACTAATTGGCTTGAACTTAATATTTTCTACAATACAAAAAAAGCAGAATAGATGCTCGCATTTTTTTAAAGTTAAAGGTTGCTTTGGAATTTTACCGCATATATTACATAAGCAATGTTGCAAATGTGGATTTAACTCATTATTTAGCTCTGATATATCTATGTCTTCATCTTGTATTATGGTTATTGCTTCTTTTATGGTAGTGAACATTGCAAATGTCCACATCTTTGAATCATTTTTTTGGCAGCCACTACATCTTGCTTTATTTCTAGATTGTTGTTTAGAAACTACTAAACCTTTTCTAAGCTTTTACTGACTTTTACTGATTGGCAAGTAAAACAGTCATCACAGTGTGGTTTCCACTTAGTACAGAGACCAAGGGCAGTTGATGTTTTTCTTGAAAGTACATTGTTCATTGTACAATAACATTTTTTACACATTTTTGGAGGATGGACAATTTCCAAATCTGTCATTTCAACATGAAACAGCTTCTCTAATTTTACTTTAAGAATTTCTCCTATAAAATAATGCTTTTTACCAAGTAACTGTCCACAAACTCTGCAAATGAGTTTAATATTTTTGTTGTGAAGTTCCATTTTATTTAATATTAGACTATATAAAAAATTGTATATATTATATATAATTATAAACAAATTTATTTTTTACAAATCCTTGTAATTCATCCATATTTATCAACCAATTCCTATTTATTTGTTCTCTTTTCGAGATCTCTTTCTCTATTTCTCTTTTTATATATATATATATATATATATATATATATATATATATATATATATATATATATATATATATATATATATATATATATATATATATGTATATATATATGTATATATATATATGTATATATATATATGTATATATATATATGTATATATATATTCTACTTATTTACTATTATTTATTACTATTACTATATTTATTACTATTATATATATTACTATTATATACTATTATATACTATATATACTATTATATTACTATATTTATTACTATTATATATTGCTATTACTATATTTATTACTATTACTACTATTTATTTATTCTCTTTTCGAGATCTCTTTCTCTATTTCTCTTTATATATATATATATATATATATATATATATATATATATATATATATATATATATATATATATATATATATATATATATATATATATATATATATGTATGTATATATATATATATGTATATATATATGTATATATATGTGTGTATATATATATATGTATATACATGTGTGTGTATATATATATATATATATATATATATATATATATATATATATATATATATATATATATATATATATATATATATATATATACACACACATACATCGGAAAGGAGTACCGTAGCAACAGGTTACAAAAAGTTAACGATTAAGATTTTATTTTAACCCTGCAAAAAAAATTGAATCCTCATATAAGCAAAAAATGCAAAAAAGATAAAAGGTTCATCTTGCTGATTAAATAAAAAATTTAAATTTCTACGCTTTATTTAAAACATTTCTTAGTACAGCTGCAAGTTATTTTCACAATAATTTCATTTTAAAAAATAGTTAAAAGTCTATTTAATTATCTAAAATTAAACAAGTTACTCGTTGTCAATGATAAGTTTTTAAAAACGTTGCATCCGTAGCCATTATTAAAATTCTAAATTATTTTTAACTCTACTGCGCTTGCGTATAATAACTTTCCACTTATTTATAAAGTCTAAACGACCGTGGTTCCCTTAGAAAAACGGATAAGTGGAAGTTCACCTTTAGTGATAATGTTATCAATAATTAAAGAAGTATATTAATGAAATAATTTTACAAAATAAACCGACATTTGGCCGACATTTTTGCTTTGCAAACCTGTTTTAGTAAACATTTTTTTACTCGTAAAACACTAATTTTTTGAAAATATAAATGCATTTTATGTAATAAAGAATGTCTCATGCGACAGTAAATATTTTAAAATTTGAAAGTTCTGTTTAATAACAACATATTTGTAAAAAAACTTTGACATCAAATGTAATATTTTAAAAAAAATGCAATATGTGATATACTAAAATGAATATTGTAAAGTCAAAAGAATTTTCTACGTGTTGTAGATCATATCATATATCATTTATATATTGAACTAGATGTTGTTAGCAACTATTACTCCCTACAAAACAAAGCAAAAAAAAATCAAAAGTTTCCCCTCGCTGAGTCCTAATTTAAATAAAAAATCAAAATAATAAAAACCGCCGCGTAAAAGAGCTCAATATCTCTTACTTCTGTTTTTAAAATATATTTTGCGTTGCGTAGTTTATGGACGACACCTAATCTCTTAAAAAAATAATGAAAAATTGCAAAAATTACCCCAATTTTTAAAGAAGGCGATATGGCTAGTATTAGCAACTACCGACCCATTTCTATCTTACCTATATTTTAAAGAATATTAGAAAGAATTAGGAATAATTGAGTCTGATTATTTTCAATGGAACAATCTACTATATAACAACCAATTTGGCTTTACACTCCACGGAACATGCGATTATTCAATTTGTACGCAAAACTTTAAAACCCTTTCAAAATTCCCAATACACAATAGATATCTTTATTGATCTATTTAAGGTTTTTGATGCAGTAGATCACACTATCTTACTCAATAAGCCTAAATATGGTATAAACGAAAAATCTCTAAAGTGGTTGGAGAGCTACCTATCAAACCGTAAACAATTTCTTTCTTGTAATGATAATTATCAAGCGCTGTCGACTCGAGTAAAAACATGTAATTTGTTTACAGAGAATTGTGGAATGCCCTGGTAATATTAAGAACAAATAAAGACGTTATTTTCAATATCTAAATGCTTTCAGTAATTGATTGCTCTTAATTTATTTTATAAACTATATATAGAATTAAAATTCTTTTTTTATGAAGCTTATCGGGTCATAATAATAAGCCAATTTAAAAATCTTTAAATGAAACCTAATAAAATAATTTGCTGTAATAATTACATAGAAAATTATTCAATTCAAGTTTAAACACATGCACACATATGTATACATTCTTGTTCTGACAAATATGCAAAAAAAAAATTTATTGTAAGTAAAAAGCATACTTAAAGCAATCTTTAAATAAAATATCAAAAGTACAGAATTCTATAATTTTAAATAACATCTAAAAGCTAGGTTTTTAGTATGAAGCCACTTTTCAATAAATTCTACAAATAATGTTAAATACAATATGACAAATCAATGATATAAATAAAGATTTTGGTAAATAAATTTGGCGGTTTGTTTTCTTAATGGTCTTTAAACCAGGGATGTCCAACCTTTTTACAATAAGGGCCATTAATTCGTTTCAAAATCAACTTGAGGGCCACAAACATAAAATACCCAAAATAAAAATTATTAAATTTGAAGTTTTTATTTAAATTTAGATAAACAGTTACACTCATAGTTAAGGTTCAAAGTGAAGTTATACAAAAGTTCGATCAATGTGAAACTTGACACTGTTTTTTTTTGCATAAATGATCTATGTCTGCTTTTATATTTGATGATGCAATTCGAAGGGTATTAGTAAGGTGTTCATCTGTCAATCTATTTCTCTGTTCTGTTTTTACATGCTTTATTTTTGAGAATAACTGTTCGCAGTTGTATGTGCTTCCAAAAAGTGAAAAATATTTAATAGCATGTCTGCACAAATGAGGAAAAACTTCAATGCTCGTGTATTTTTTATAAAATTCTAACAATTCTACTTCTTTGTAGGCTTCTTTAGAATCTTTATTGTTTTGCAATTCTATTAATTCCATTTGAAATTCATTTCTAACTGTCTCAGCTTTGATGGAAAATGGATGGGCAAATAGGTCTAACTCATTTTTTTCCTTTTTAAAATCACAGAATCTTGTGTCAAATTCATCAATTAATTTTAAAATAAGAGTACAATATCTTTCAGAGTCAATTGTATTAATATTTCTTTCTGATAATGCCTTGAAATGGACAAGTACTTTAGAACTTAATTGTTGTTTCAGAAGTTTTAATTTCAAAAAAAATGTTTCTACATTTTCAAACAATTTACTAATAAGTTGATCTTTACCCTGCAACTTAAGGTTTAATTCCATTAAAATCTGAGTCATGTCAATCAAAAATGCCAAATCATTCAGACAGTCAATATTTTCAAGCAAGCTTGTGTCTTTCCCTTTAATTTTTAGAAACAGCACTATTTCAGGTAATAGTATCCAAAATCTTTTCAGAGTAGCAGCTCGACTAAGCCATCTAACCTGGCTGAAATAAATTACATCTTCAGCCTCGCTACCACAACCTTCAAGTAATTGTTTGAACTGTCTGTGATTAAGGCCACGACTTCTTATAAAGTTAACAGTATGAATAACAAGTTCCATAACATTCTTCATCTCCAATACTTTTGCGCATAACTGCTCTTGGTGTATAATGCAGTGATATGAAATAACTTCATGATTAATGGATTTCTTAAGTAATGCAATAAATCCAATATTTTTTCCTGTTAGTGCACTTGCTCCATCTGTAGTGACACTACAGAGTTTCATTTCTGGTAATTCAAATTTCACCAATGTTTTTTTCACTTCAGAGAGAATATCTTCTCCTCTTGTTGTGTTCTTCATATGATTAATATCTAACAGTTCTTTAATTACTTCAAAGTTACTAGTTATACCTCTAATAAAAATGGCTAGCTGAGCAGTATCACCTCTGTCTGTTGATTCATCCAGTGCCAGACTATAGGCTTCACATTTATTTAATTTTTCTTTTAATGATAATTCAATATTTTTTGATAGATCTTCAACTCTTCTAGCAATAGTTTGGTGTGAGAGGCTAAGATCTTCAACAGTAGGTGTTTTTTCAGGACATATCTCTTTACAAAATATTTTTAAACAGTTTTTTAATAAACCTCCAGTACAAAAAGGTTTACCACTTTTTGCAACAGCTTCTGCCATTAAAAAACTTATTTTGGTAGCACTGTAAGAGCTAATCACTTTAGTTTTCATCACTAATTGTTGTGCAAGAAAAGTTTTCTTCAACAATTCAATCTTATCAATTCGAAATTGGCCTTTAAATTTGTCATAACTTACAGCATGTTTTGTAGTGTAGTGCCTGTTCACATTATAACTTTTACACACGGCAATTTTCTCCAAACAAATTAGACATATAAAAGAATTACATTGTTCATGTACAAAATAGTCAGTTGTCCAAGAAGGATTAAATACACGACCCCCATGACCGCTTTCAGTATCACATCTACGTCTTTTAGCTGAAGCCATCTTTATTAAATATATAAAAATAATGTTTTTTCTTTAGCGCGCGTTTTATTATTTCAAATGCGGATTTATTCAGTGAAAGTATAATCGAAATCGAATGTATAATTCGAATTATAAATATATAAATAATATGCTGTAGAACTTATTTTATTATTGTTATTTGAAATTTTTATTAAAATAAAAATTCAAAAATAAAGGACCGTGATAAGCGGGCCATGCCATAGGCTGACGAGGGCCACCTTCTGGCCCGCGGGCGTTGGACAACCCTGCTTTAAACCATGCCTAATATCCATTGCTTCACCACAAAGTATTACCACACACTGTTTACACACTTCGACACCTTTTTTTAACAAGCTAGCAAAATCTGCATGCTTTGTACAATAGTTTTCTTTATAAGATTTGTAACAGTAAACCTGTTTAATTGATTTTTTTTTGTCAGCAAAAAATAATCAATCTTATTTGGTTGGTTTTTCTAGTGAAAATATTTAAATAATGCATTTATATGCAGTACAACACCAAAATTTATTTCTTTAAGACAATTGTTTTTTAAAGCTGCTAGTTTCTAATGACAACAACAACAAAACATTCAGGTAAGCTAATCTAAATCGTTTGAAAGTCTGTCATTTCGACCTTCTTTGCTCTGAATAGTTCCAATCAAACTTTCTAAATAGTCTTGCTTAAAGTGAGATGTTAAAATGCAGCTAAACTTTTCCGCGAGAAAAGAGCTCCTGACACAATTTCAGTATACTAGTTATTGTAACATTTCATCTCCAATGAGATAGGGATTTTAAATCACAAAACACTCATTTTTAATCTGCAATTGAAATACCCTTAAGAGAAACATGCTATTTTCCATTGTTGTTAAATCACATCGAGCAGCTTTATCAACATAAAACTTTTTTGAATTGAATTAGATTAAAAAAGAGTATTATTTTTATCAACAAATTGGTTGGTCATTAAGAAGTCAGTATAACACTTGACGATAATATTCAATTCAAAAAATGCTCCAAGAATATTGGTGCAAGACGGATAGAACTGCATGTACGTCTTTCTATCTTAAACAACGTCTGAATGTGATGCCATGAGACTATATATTCGCATTCGCGCAGTTAATTGTAGCACAATATGAAGGCATTTTTGAACAACGAAGAGTATTATTTATTAAAGAATAACGCAATATAAAACAGAAAACTTTGCAGAGTTTCAGCCGAGTTTGTTTTGGTGAACTTATTACTATACTACCAGGACATCCTATAATGCTTAGCGCATACGATTACACTTTAAACTATGTAAATATAAAGGAGTCGACAGCGCTTGATGATTTTCAAAAAGATTTATTACATATATCTTGCGGTTTTCTTCAAGGCTCT
This sequence comes from Hydra vulgaris, assembly GCF_038396675.1. Taxonomy (NCBI): domain Eukaryota; kingdom Metazoa; phylum Cnidaria; class Hydrozoa; order Anthoathecata; family Hydridae; genus Hydra; species Hydra vulgaris. The sequence goes on along the minus strand of NC_088930.1, from coordinate 42,021,422 downwards.
ATATCTATAATGACTTAAAACATCAAACCTACTTAGTATTATGTTCGTTGATGATACTAACCTATTCCTTTCTAATACGGACATCTGTAAACTGTTTTGTAATATAAATAACGAACTTGAAAAAATATCTAGCTGGTTCAAGCGTACCAAATTAATTCTTAATGTTAATAAAACAAAATGGATCATTTTTCGCCCGCTTCAAAAAAACTTTATCTACCCATAAATCTGCCTTAAATATTTATTAACCAAATTGAGATTAAGAGGGACTCTATCATAAAGTTTTTAGGAGTTTATCTTGATGAGCACATTGCATGGAAACAGCATACTGATTACGTAGGGTAGAGCGGCTAGTTGAGCATAGGGGCAAGTTGGGAAATTCAAATATCTCAAAAAACATGCATCATTTGACAAAACATCTAATGGATGAAAGTTAGGGAACTAGAATGTTAACACAATGCACAACAAAAGATTGATAAAAAGCAGCTGAGTAAGATACACGGGCACTATTTCTATTTTCGGCCAAAATAGTAGAAAGAAAAAAATTTTGCTATTTTTTGCTTAGATGCTTATAAATCTTTTTATCTGACATCACTTAAGTGTTGATGTTTTAACAATTTATCGGACTTTCGATTAAAACTGCCCGTTTTTTCCTAACTCTTATTGTTCTCTTTAAAACTAAGGTGTCACCTAGTTTAGTAGGGGTAACTTTCGAACACAAAGAAACAACTTTGATAATAAATAATACATTATACATTATGATACATTATGCATATACATTTTTAAAGTTAATAATTTTTAAATCGGGCTTTGAAGTTCATGATAATTGTATAAAAAATAATTTTTATACTTTATGACTGTGGCTGTGGCAGGTTGAGCAGCTCCGCAAACTTTAGGTACTATTTAAAAAAAAATCAAAAAGTAGACTTTTTTCTTAACAAATTTTTAGCAGGTTAAATTATCAAATAGTGAAAAAATTATGTAAATCCAACGCACCGTTTATGAGATCTGTTAGATTTAGTAAAAATTGCTCAACTAGCCCTGCTCTACCTTATATACCAAGATTTCTAAAATATTGGAATTTTATATAAATCTACAGATTATATAGATAAAAAGAGCTTGACCCAACTCTATCATTCATTTATCCATAATTATATAAATTATGCAAATATTGCTCGGACTGAAAATCATTTCAGTCAGCTTGAGCGGTTTCTCGGTGACAAGACATCATGGTCTTCACGAGTTTTCCGTTTCTTTATTCTGCTATCTTTCTTTGTTTTCTAACTATATCTTTATTTGCAAATAATTTAAATTAATGTAAGATAACTTTTTATTTACTTATATTTGTATAAAGATTGTAATAAAGAAAAACAAAAAAACTAAAATAATATTAAAACTTCTCTTTTTTGACGGGAATCAAATCGTTTTTTGTCTAACAACTTTGTTTTGATATTTTTTGGTATTTGAATTTTACTAGTAGAGTTCGAGAATAGACATATAATTTAAAATTTCTTTGTTATATAGTTATACAGGAGTTATACAAGCGTGATTGAATATATAGAATATTTTTTAACAAAGTAGTAAAATATATTAACCACAATAAAAGTTTTTTTAATCAATTGGATAAATGAGACAAAATTTTTTGCTAAGATTTAAAAAAAAAAAAAAGTTCCTTGTTGGCTAACATTCGCCGATTGCCTACAAAAGATCCAATTTTGCCGACTCCCAGTATCCAAATTTGCCGACTAATTAATAAATGTAATTTTCATTAGGTTAGACACCTCCGTCGTTCTCCCCCCCCCCTCCCCCATCGGGTCGGCTCTGTATGTAGGTTCTAGGATTTTATCTTATACATATACTGCAAATACCATAAGGAACGAACCATAGTGATATGCCTAATTCTTGTTAAGATGCCTTACTTATTTTTATTTTTTTTATCTAACATTATATTTTGCCGTTTAATAAATATAACAGTTTCCATAAATTTGCAATAAAGTTAATGGCCGGTGTCATGAAATAAATTAACCCCCATAATAAATTAACTCCCGTTGCGTAAAAAATTACCCGGGGAGTAACTCTTCTTGAAATAAATTAACCCCTGTCGGCGTAACAAATTAACTCCCCATAATATTTTAACTCCCTTGGAACAACTTATACGAATTACATAAAAAGTATTTTAAATTGATGTTTTCCTAATGTGTTGTTTTTAAACCTGTTAATTAGTTATTTATAGGATATAAATTATATTTCTACTATTATTATATCATATATTAATAATGGCAATATATATATATATATATATATATATATATATATATATATATATATATATATATATATATATATATATATATATATATATATATATATATAAATATATATATAAATACATTTATATAATATATATATATATAATATATAAATATATAATATATAAATATATATGTATATATATTTTATATATATATATATATATATATATATATATATATATATATATATATATATATATATATATATAATATACATTTATATATATATATATATATATATATATATATATATATATATACATTTATATATATATATATATATATATATATATATATATATATAAATATACATTTATATATATATATATATATATACATTTATATATATATATATATATATATATATATATATATATATATATATATATATATATATATTACATTTATATATATATATATATATATATATATATATATACATTTATATATATATATATATATATATATATATATATATATATATATATATATATATATATATATATATATATATATATATATATATATATATATATATATATATATATATATATATATATATATATATAGGGGAAGTGGGGGCATAACAGCCCCCGTAACGTTTAGATTAATGGAGTATGAAAATAAAAACGACAAGCGTTTTTTTAACAGTGTACTCCGATAAACACATCATTAAGCCTTAAATTGCTGCAATTAAGAAAAAAATAAAACGGTTTTTGAAAATGTTATAATACAAAAATTAGACTTAGTGAAAAAAGCGGTTGTGCCCCTCTAGAGAGGCACAACCGTACCTTAAAATATATATATATATATATATATATATATATATATATATATATATATATATATATATATATATATATATATATATATATATATATATATATATATATATATATATATATATATATATATATATATATATATATATATATATAATATATATATATATATATATATAGGGAAGTGGGGTCATAACAGCCCCCGTAAGGTTTAGATTAATGAAATATGAAAATAAAATTGACCTGTGTTTTTTATCAGTGTATTTTAACAACCAACAACAACAAAAAAAAGCTTTTAATTTTAGCAATTTAAAAAAAAATGCAACAGTTTTTGAAAATGTAATTAAACAAAAATCACAAAAATCGCTGGGGGTATACTTTTCGTGGTACAATTTCTGTAGGTGTATCATTTTTTGTTTCTACAGTCTTGTCAACTGTTTGAGCGCTTTTTCTTTTTTTAGTTTTTATAACCATCTTTTTTGCCAGTTCCGCTTTATATGGTGAACTGGTGAGTATAGCTGTTTTGCCATTTTGCCATCGTTTGCGAGTTTGCTGAGTTTTCTCATTCGAAATACTTACAATTTCTGCAGGTGAAGCAATTATGAAAGAAGCCATAGATGTCGAAGACAAAGTTTCTGATTCAGAGCAAGATGTCAGGGATAATTCTTGCAGTCAAATAGTTTGTGTTTGAGACTTGGTAGTTAGATTTGGTGTTGCTGAATCCATCTCAGGAAATGACCTGTTGGTTGTTTCTGAAGGCTCAAACATCCAATCATCAAAAACTTCCGGATTAAGTGGACTTATTCCAGTCTTTCTAAGACAATTTACAGCTGTCAACATGTTTGCAGATTTCATATAAGCTATTCCAAATAGTTCTGGAACCTGATATTCGGTCACAACTCTAGGATAATGTGTACGCAGCCAAATACGTACTTTATTCAAATAGTTGCTACTAAATAGTGCCATGAAGGAGACATTTAGTGGCTGCAGACGGTGTGAACAATGTGGTGGAAAGAAAATAACAGTAACATAATTTTCATGTGCTTTCATTATGAACTCCATATTTTTTGTATGTGTTGCATGACCATCTAATAATAGCAGTACAGGCCTTTTTTTGGATGGCATTACAAAGGACAGAAAATGATCAAACCACTTCAAAATATATCTGCTTGCATCCAACCACTAGAGTGATATGATGCAATAGTACCCAGAGGAGCTTTTTCGATAATATTAACATTCTTGGGAGCTCTAACATGGGGGAAAATAATCAAGGAGGGCACATATATACCATAGGCACTCATACACATTTCGATTGTTATGATTTTCCCTTGTTCAGCTGATGTTATAGTTCCAACTTGTTTTTTACCCCTCTTAGCAATAACTTTTGATACTTTTTTTGGTACTGAAGAAATTCCTGTCTCGTCAACATTATATATATATATATTATTTGGAGTTATGTTATTTTCATCTATGCTTTTAGTCAATAGTTCAAAATATTTATTCACAGCAGGTCGGTTAAATCCCATTGCTCTAGCTCCAGAAGTTCCCTCTGGCATACGCAAAGAAATAACAGGATTGTGTTTTAAAAAGTTTCCTGCCCACTGGCAGCCTGCCATTCCTGTTTTTTTGTTAAAGCTATGTGGTATCTTGTTCTTTTCAGGTAGCTAAAAGGCCAATTCTCTCAAATTTTTCATTGAAACTGGAAACAAGCAACTCTTGAGAAAAATTAGGTGTTTAGCTAACTCTTGCTCTTGTTCAAGGTTAAAAACTTATTTAAAATTCCCAAGTTTTTTTACTGCACAACTATTTAGTTCTAAACTCCCTTGCTGAAGTCTTTTTATTCTGTCTCACAGTGTCGTTGTTGGGATACAAAACATTAACGATACCTTCTTATACAATAATTCCTTCTTCATTACTGATTCAATAGCTGCTTCATTGAATTTTCTTCCCAGGATTGTCGATTAGTTAGACGTTTATATTTTTTAACCATATTAGGTAATTGTATGCACAAAATAATAACTTTTTCTTTATCAAAGAAAAACTATAATAACATTATATAAATATACTATATGTATCTATATATGTATATATATATATATATATATATATATATATATATATATATATATATATATATATATATATATATATATATATATATATATACAATATGTATATATATTTTATATACATATAAGGCAAAGGAGGGCATCAAGACCACATTTTTCATATACTTTCAGATTTTTCTATTGTAAAAATTGAATATTGTGAAGTTCACGAATATTTTTTTTTCTAGTGACAGACAACATATTTGTATAGAGGCATTGCATTTTATAAGGAAAAAAAATTTTGTATAGTGCCAAAACTGGTAAGAAGTTATAAAAAAAAATCGCAAAAAATAAAAAAAGGGGGGCAATTAGACCAAGTATATTGAATGTATATATTTTTACCAAGACTTAACGCAACTGTTAAAATTTTATTTGATAACTTAAATATTGTCCTTTTTGTAATTAAAGTGCCTTCGACATTATATAAAATGTCAAATATGTCATAACACACCTATTTATCACTTCTATCTTCACTTATTCCAAAACCTTTCATACGGTATACGGTAAAATACGGTACAGTAGAATTTCAACCATGAATAAAATACTATAAAGCTAAAACTTTGTTCAAGTAAACACAAATGTATGATATTTCACAAAAACAAAAGCCCCAATTATTGTAGCTCCGAAAGGTGAACTTTTGGTTCTATATAAAAGGGCCTATATAATTGTTTAGGGAGAAAAAAAGATTTTTCAAAAAAAAATATTTACTGTTGGAACAATTTAACTACTTCTTATTTATATTCGTATAAGAAATGTGGTCTAAAAATGAGTATCCAAGAAGTTATTATTAAATATGCCAATCAAAAAATTATAAGTAATACAGGTATACATTATAATTTGACTATTGAAGTAATCCTTTAAAGACGATATAATTTATACCAAGTTAAATCTATTGTCTATAGCTATTCATTATATAAATAAAATAAATTTCAAATCCAATTAATGGTTTGTGGTGACTAACCACGGATCTATGCCAAGGGTGGATCCATAGTAAGGGGGAGGCAATCGCTCCCTTGGATATTTGCAATTTTTTTTTTTTTTTTTGTAAACTTTTATATTAACACAGCACTTTGTTTAAATTACGTTAGTAAACTAAAGAGGCTTTTTAAAATTAGCAAAAAAAATTATGGATTTGCTTGCTTAAAAATCATCAAAACTGAAAATTAACCCCCCCCCCCCTTCTTCATAGGTGGTCAGGATCCACCAAATTGAAAAAACATGCCTTATCCTATATCTTGTCTTTTCTGTAAAATAATTACATAATCATTTCTTTTTTTAATTTATTTTTAATTTATCTTAAGTTTCTATCCTTAACGTGTAATATTGTGGTAATTTGAGGCTGGGAACTGAAATATCTCAAAATTTTGACACTATTATCCGAAATGTGGGCATTGAGCTAATAATTTTTTTTTTTTACTATCTTATAAAACATTTAAATTTATCAGCAGGTTTTTTAATTTGATCAAATGTATTTGATCAAATTAAAAAACCTTTATCTCCACAGCCACCACATTCAGGCAGGGGCGTCGCCTTGGAGGGGGTAGGGGGGAGTCTCCCCCTCCCAGAATCTAAAAAATAGAAAAGTTGGGAATTTCCTTGCCACGAGTTGGGGCAGTTGGGAAATCGGTGATAAAAAATATTTTCTAGTTAAATTAAATCAAAATTTTTGCGAAAATCCATCAAAGATCTAATTCTTTTATGACTTGGACAAATAAACTTTACGTTTATTAAACGGCTTAAGGCTCTATTCCACAGCTTCAAGCTTTTTCGCGCTTCTTTTTTTTGTTATCAACAATAAAAATGGCAGCTGCAAGTTTATGTTTGACTAAAAGCAGTTATTCATTTTTTTTCATACTTTCTACTTTGAAACGTGAATATTTATTTCCATGAATTGATTTTAACATTTCTGTCTTTGTATAGAAGATATGATAGCATTTAAAATGATATGATTAGTTTTTTAATATAGTAATTTTATATAAAGCTTTTATCAGAAAGTATAAGAAAATAAATGCTAAACTCTGATATGAACGTTTTGTGCCTGTTATTACTTCCAATTATCAGTATACTAAAGTAGGATCAGAATTAGGTTTGCAGGAGTAATAGGCCTAATAAGAATATATAATAGGATTATTAGTCTTATTCTACTATGATAAGACTCTTATATCTTAACACATTTATTAAGAGTGATAACTTTTATAAACATTAAATCATTTAAAAATTACGGTAAATTATAGCATCTGCGTTTGTTTTCCAGCACTAACTATGAAAAGCAAAAGATATATATTATTATGTTGCGTATGCAAAGCAGTATTTAATAACGACTATAAAACCAGTCATGAAAGATCCGTTCATGGTGGTTTGGTAGAAAGGTTCATATAAAAACAGTGGGAGCCCCAGAGAATTCTTTCATAGCCTCCTTAGCTTCGAAAAAAAAAACGAAAAATAGAACCTTCGAATGCTGGTAACGATGTCGAAGTGGGTGATGAAATACAAAGTAGTGAGCATACAAAGTTAGACTTGATAATAATTGAAACATCAACTTCAACGTGTGGTATATCCATAGAAGAAGAAACAACATCTACTGATAAAAAATTTGAACAGGACGCAAGTTCAAAAATCCAATAGACTTGCTCTAATAGAAGAGCAAAAAATAGAGGTGCAGAATTGAAAATCTGTCGAAATTCTTATCGATAAATGCAAGACTTTGGGATGCCAAGGGCTAGCGTTTAGGGAATCAGACAGTGCTAATCAAGGTAACTTTGTTGCAGTTGTGAATCTAATCTCTCGCCACAATCCCACACTAAAAGCCTGGATTGAAGATAGAGCCCTTCGTCCAAATAGAGTTACATACACGAGTCCATCGTCTCAAAATGAAATGATTAGTTTAATTGCAACTGAATTAAAGAGTAAGATCATTGATGAAATTAACAGCTCCAATTTTTTTTCCGTGATGGCCGACACTACTCCCGATATGTCACATAAGGACATAATGAGTATAGCTGTGAGAACAACCAGTGAAAATGGCGAGATTCAGGAAAGGCTTTTGAAATCCATCGAATGCACTGATAAGACTGGAAAAGAGATGGCTGAGCTAATTTTATCTTCTTTACATAAATAAGGCATTGACACATCAAAGATGGCTTTTCAGTCGTATAACTACGCTAGTTCAATGTCTGGATAATTTAAGGGAGTACAAAAGTATATAACAGAAGAAGTTGGCCATAATGTACCCTACATACCTTGCCAAGACCACAGAACAAACACTGCTTTTGAACATGCCTGCAATGTTAATACTTTAATACAAGAATTGTTTAATGTCCTCAAACAGTTGCATGTTTTCTTCACATCAAGCACAAAAAGATTTAGTCATTTAAAAGAAAAACTTGAAGACATTGACTGTGCAATACAGCTTGTAAACCTGTCTAGAACAAGATGGACCGCACGAGCAAAATCTGTTAAGGCTTTAAATCAGTGTTTAGAAAAGGTTATTGATCTTCTTCAGATCATCTAAAATAATAAGATTTTTGATACTAACACGAGAACTAAGGCAATGGGACTTCTGAAAAAAGTAACAACTTTTGATTTCATTAGTACTCTTTTCTTCATGAAGAATATCATTGAGAAGATAAAAGTATTAACAAAAATTTTAGAAAGTCCAAACTTCAATGTCATTGACAGTATTAATGTAATTGAAAGTACTGCCAAGTACATACAAAATATCAGTAACGATACAGATGCCATGAATAATTTGATTGAAAGTGCAGTAATATTTTCTAGGAAATTACACATTGATGCAGAAAACGATTACGAACGACACCATAGATTAAGAAGGTGGTGAAGATTTTAAGTCATCAAGAATACTAGCCAAGACGCTGAAAGACATTTTGTACCATGTTGTGAAGTTAAAGGATATACTGAAACAAGCCCATAAACTATGCATTTTTGTAATCACAGCTGCTTATGGTGTAGCATAAAATGAGCGTTCTTTCAGCCAACTCAAGATTGTAAAATCATATCTGAGAACAACAATGAGTGACGAGAGATTGGATAGTCTTATGCTACTGAAGTGCGAAAAAGAACTTTGTAAAGGAGTTAACCCCGAACATCTTGTTAAACGGTGGGTTCAATTGAAGAAACGTCATATTAAAATCAAACAGCAGACAAAAAATGATAGACTGATGATAAAATATTGTGCGTATAAGTCTTGTAATAAAATAATATTTTCCATATTCCTTTGTATCCATTTCCGTAATTTTAAACTGCTATATATGCTGCCAGAATGGTTTGTAAAGTTTATTAGATTTGTAAATTGTGTTTTTTTGGACTGATACAATTTCACTATAAATGGATAAAACTTTTAGACGTTTTTTGAATTGAATATTTTGTATATATGTAAAGGAAGCCATGTTTTGTTAATAGAAGTTAATAAATACTGATAATTGGCAATTCATGAGAGTGAGTGCAGTGTAGTAAAACAATCAGTAGATTTTGTAAATAGGACAGAAATTGATTTCTTGAATTTTTGAATTATAAAAAATAGTTGTGAAAACTATGTAAAGCAGTTGGGAAAAACAAGGTCTCTTAACCCTCCTCCCCCCCCCCCTGAAATTTTCTCACGCAACGCCCCTGCATTCAGGACATACAATATTGCTGTTGTCATCATAATTATTATTATTTTTTTTTTTCCTTCAATTTTTTTTTTGTTTTGTTTTTTTGAAGCTTCTCTTGTTCGTTTTAAACATGCTTCTGATGTTAAACTTTCACCATAGCGAAACCTTTTAACCCGTGCAGATCTTCCATGAAGAGAGGTTTCTGCACATTTAGAATGTAATTGCTTAAGAAAAAAATCTTTGATAGAGGAAGTCGATGTAGAAACTGGTAATGATGATATTGATGTTGAAATGGGAGCATCGTTAACACAAATGCTTTGAAGATTAGGCATTGAGCAGGATCTTGTGAGATGATTAGTGGAGAATGTAGGTTTCTTTACTGGTGACTGAAAACACTGATTAAATAAACGTGTGTCAATAGCATCTTTGCTAAGAGGGAAAATGCCAGTTCCCTTAAAACCACTTTTGACTTGTTCCATAGTAAAGGAACTCTGAAAAAAAGTACGTAGTAGCCCTGGAAAATGTTTCTTGGATACTGGTCCATTATGTGTTCTTGCATATTTTATAAGCAAACTTTGCCATTTACTTTTTACAGGTCAAAAAACTGATGTGTCTAAAGGTTGAAGAAGATGGGTGAGATGAGCATGAATGCGTAGGAGAATAACATTATTTTTTTTGCCAAATCAATAAGTGGGGAGCTAATATTAGAAATATGACCATCAAATATAAGAACACGTGGGCGGTTTGCATGATGCTTTGTATACATTAGAAATATGCTTTAAAACCATTCTAAAAAATGAGGGCACTCCATCCAGTCCTTACTACTAGTAGTATAAACAGCTCTATCAGGGCCACCTTTAACCCAGTCCATATACAAATTTTTTCCTTTGTAGATAATGTATGGTGGCAATATATGCCCACTAGCAGAACATGCACAATTGACAGTAATTTGCTCCCGGCCTGATCCACCAATGCTTTGCGACACTCGGGAAGCACCTCGTTTTGCTAATACAATTTGCTCCTTTGGGTCAGTGATGAACCCTGATTCATCAGAATTGAATATTTGACTAGGAAGATTATTTATTCCTGCATTTTTTAATGTTTTTTCGACTAGATCAAACTAAATTTTGATGGTCTCAGGATTTTCAGCATGGTTTCTTGAATTGCTTAAATGTTCAGTTTTTCTTGGCGTAAATTTGGGATTTCTTTGCAAGAAAGCATGCAACCAGTCTTTACTTGGTTGAGAATCTATAAATGGTGTATCAATACTGTTTGTTTTAAGAAAATCTTGTATCAGATCTTTTACTTCACCTCTAATAAAACCCCATCCCCAACCAGCCATTAAAATAAGACATTCTGACAGCTCTTTTTCTTGCTGTGAGGTCAAAACTGTTTTTCGTTCTGGATGAGAGTCGACTGAGTTCACCGTTTACTCTTTTCGAAAGAGCTCTCCTGTCACACCTAAAATGTTTGGATGCCTGGTTTATTGACATTTCTTTATTCAAAACAGAACTGCAGTCATCTATTATTTCCTGGCTATTTGAGTAGGATTTCCTTCCTCCCTGCTTTAACTTTTTGTATGTTTGAACCAATCTAAAAAAAAAAAAAAAAACTTTTATTTTCAAAAATGTATTTACAAAATTTATTTTTACATTAAAAAGTTGCTTTTAATTTTAGTCATAATTTTTTAACTAAATAGTATGAAATTTATTGCTGATTTAAATTTATTGCAGAGTTTTGCCATTTTTTACTAGTCAGGGAGGGCATTAAGACCTACTTGTTTTATCAATTTTATCAAAATGTAGTTTGCTTTAATTTTATAAAATTTGATTATTAACACTTGTACCATAAAATTTGAGACTGGCTTTAAAGTTTAATATAAACTTAAATAAATAATATAGAAAAAGATTTTTGGTTGGGTAGATTAGAGTAATATGAGCACCTTAAGTGAAAATTGAAGTATTTTCAAAAAATGTTTTATGATCAGCATCAATTTTTATGAAATTTGGCAATACCAAACTAGAATATATTGTCTACATATTCTTAAAATTTCATGATTATATTTTTATTATTTTTTTAAATATCAATAATTTGCATATTGGTAAAGCAATTCTAATCAAAAACACAAAACAATTAAAAAATTAAAATTTAATGTAAAATTCACTTTAATTTTAATTTTTTAATTATTCAAATAAAATTTATATAAAAGCAGTTGCTTACTAGTTGATTTTATAAATACAAATAGTTTTCATATCTAATTCTTATAACTATACACACCTATCCAAAAACGGTCCCAACCTCACTTTTGAGGACTAAAAAAACGACCAATGGGGCATTAATTTGCAAGGTCTTAGGTATCACCTGATGTAAAAATTAAAATCTAATCTCTATAGCCAAAGGCAAAAAACGCATTTAAAGTTTTATAGCACTTTGCGCTACTTATCGCTCTTGGAGCCCCGTTGTAAATCTATTTTGTTTTTTTTTCACTTTTGGGTTATGGAGTTTTTAAAAAATATCAAAAACTCTTTACATATATGTGTTGGCTATAACCTGACAAAAAATCAGCTCTTTAACACTTGTGGTTTGTGTACAGGGACCTAAATTATAGGGTATGGCACTAAAAGCTTCTTTAAAAGGAGACAACGGATGCTTTACGTTTTTATTCTAACCTTACTATCGACTATGGAAGTTTCAAAATTTAATAGAATAAAGCCTTGGCATGTATCTTCCAGGCAAAAAAAATAGAAGCAAGATATCTTTTATCTGTGCAAATATATAGCTCCTAAAGTAGGAATCTCGCCTTTGAAAAAACGGCCAAAATATAGCAGCTTTTTGTGGTTTTTATGCTTTTTAAAGATTCAAAGTTACATCAAATAACTAATTTAGTAACAATATCATGTGACTAGTTGATATGGGATTCTATGGTTGTTAGACTTCACATATGTGTGTACTTTGTCTGCAAAAAGAGTGCTTTTTTTGTCCAAGTTTGTATAAAAATGGGGCAGAAAACACATAGTTAGAGGCATTTTTTCTAATTGTTCTGAACTTAAAACACATAAAAACCTCTTTATATTTTAGTTGTTAAACCCACAGGTTTGCTTTTTTGTTTTTGTTTAAAATAATAGACCAAATATTGGAAATATTACAATAGTAATATTTCCAATATAATACACACAATAGTAACAACTTATGTTAATTTAAATATGAAATATATCTTTACTGAAATGGGTTTTAACAAGATATCAAACAAAAGAAAATCCCATTTAACCTTAATCTCCCATTGAAAAAACATATATATACAGACATGAAATGATTTCCTTTAAAAAAAGAACTACTTTATGGTGGTGTTATGATGTTTATTACTTTTTCTTCAGATTGTTGTTGAAATTTTTTTATTTAGTCATTGCAAAATAAGATATATACTTCTGATTAATTTTATGTAAACTTATGATATTTTAGGAAACTATAAATAAATTAATATAGTTTATGATATAAACAATAATTATGGACAAGAATATTTCTTCTCAACAAATGTTATATCAAGTTTTTCTAGAAAGAAAAATAAATTATTTAAAAAAACGAATTTAAAGATGCTTGCAGTAATAGTCAATAACACATTTCAGTAACTGGCCTCCATAACCAGAATGATCAGGGTTTCTTTTGTAGCTAGCCTATTGAGCACTGAGGATTGAATGCAAGGCTTCTGTTGATTGCCCACTAAAAATGCCCAATGCTGTACCCTTTAGAGCAATAAATTCAGGAACATCGTAGAACACTGAATGGGTGTTTGGGGTGATTTAAACTGGGAGTTGAAGATATGAGTTCTTAAAGTCTTTGATATGTTGAACATATGCAGTATTTAATGTCCTTCCAAAACAGGAGCCAACAAAACTCTTAAAATGTTGAAATGTTTTCACAAAACCAAGCATATAGCCTGCCTTTTCTCTTTCAACAATTCTTTGCAAAACATCCATATTCTTCAAAAGCTTATGACAATCATTCCCAACAAACTCTCCACCATGATAAGGTTGTAATTTCATTTTGAGAAGTAATGGCCAATTTTTGCCATTAGGTCATATCTTTAGCATTGATTTGTAACGATTATTTACAATTTCAAGGAGACAATAAAGTTCCATTTGGGGAATAAACTCAATAACTTTTTTGATATCTTCTTGGTCAAACAATATGTTATGGACAACATTATGAAAATCCTTTGCGCACATTTTTCCATTCTCTTTCTCAATGAATGCTTTGTATTGCATCCTAATGGATCTGAAGTTTCTTGGAGTTCCCTGTTCTTTGAGATGACTAGATTTAACATCATACCAACAGCAAGGGTGTTTGCTTGAGTGAGACTGAATGCACAGATGATATTGCCTAACTTCATGTCACATGCAATAAAGAAATGCACATCAATTTTCCCAAATAAGCTTAAAATTTTTTTGACCTTTTCATAAGTTTCTGAAACATTTTCAGCAGCAGCAACAAGTAATTGACGTTTGGCACTTGTTTCTTTCCCATGTTCTACAGTCAGTGAACTTTTGTCTTTTGAGGCTGAACTTGTTTTAACATTTTGACATCCACCATTGGAGATAACACTCAAGCTGAACTTGAGGAAAGATCCTCCACCATTAATACCTAGTTTGATGAGAGACGGTGAAGTGATTGCTCTAACTCTGAGAATTGAGTTATAAAAATCCCCTAAACTCTTGCAGTGAACAACCTTCGCCAAATAATCGGTTCTTGCTGATGGTCTTGTAAGTGAGATTTCGGAAAATTTTCTCTAAATTTTGTTCCAACAATTTTTAAATTTGTAGTCTTGTTTAATGCTACAGCCAGTTCTTGCATCTTTTTATTGAAAGACCAGTATTGATTTGAACTTGAGCTATGTCCAAAGTAGTAAGTGAAGTTCTCGATTAGCACTGAGCTCTGGAGGGACCTGGAGTAATAGTTAAAGCTTTACCACTTTCTCTGCTCAATCTAATTGTGCTCTATGGAGCGGATACCTTTTGAGTTATTACAGAGGACGCAATTTTTTCAGCAATTCTGGATTCAGTTGCTACCATCTTCTTTAAGTTTTCAAACTTGGTGGCTTGTGAACAATCATGTGTTATTCCTCTTTTGACTACACTGAGACAGTTTGAGCATAGTTAATCAAAGCTGCTTGATAGTTCTATCAAACCTTAATCGGTTGAAAAAGTAAGCTTTGTAGAATCTCCTATTAGTCGGCCAACCTGGAAAACTAAACAATTATAAGAATTAAATCCTCTGGTCTGTGGTCTAATAATCACTTTGTTAAAGTTATGTAGCTTAGGAAGAGACAAGTTTCTATCTCCTTTGCCATGTTTTTGTACCATTGCTCTGCAGGAATTGCATATGCCCAATGGAACTTTATCATCATTAAAATCATTGGAACTTCCAGAAAAAAATACCTAGTATTCTTTCCTTGATGAAATCAGAAATATGCTTGTCACATTTTGAAAAACAAAAGAAGCATACAGATTGCCGACAATTTTGATGAGTTTTTCTTTTATATAGCATTTCAGTGGTTAAAAAATTGATCTTTGAAAAATAACTTCAGTACAAGCTTGTGTTGGTAAAAAATCTTTTTAGTTGTTTAGGCTTTTGACTGCTTAAATGTAATTACTTTGATGCTGTGGCTTTTCCCGGAAAACAAGAAACATTTGTTTTCACATTTTTAAATAGTAGAAAAAACTTGGTCAAAGCAACAAAGGATTTGTTAAAGAAAGGAGATACTTCAATACAAAAATAAAAGCTCAACAAGGTTATATACATTTGATTTATATAAAAAAAACTTGATTCTAACATTAATTTTGAAACTATTTTATAAATTACAAAATTCATTTTGAATTTACAATTCTAAAGTAATTTTTACACTAAGAAAAAAAGTTTTTATTACAACAAAGCAAATCTGTGGGTTTAACAACTAAAATATAAAGAGGTTTTTATGTGTTTTAAGTTCAGAACAATTAGAAAAAATGCCTCTAACTATGTGTTTTCTGCCCCATATTTTATACAAACTTGGACAAAAAAAGCATCCTTTTTGCAGACAAAGTACACACATATGTGAAGTCTAACAACCATAGAATCCCATATCAACTAGTCACATGATATTGTTACTAAATTAGTTATTTGATGTAACTTTGAATCTTTAAAAAGCATAAAAACCACAAAAAGCTGCTATATTTTGGCCGTTTTTTCAAAGGCGAGATTCCTACTTTAGGAGCTATATATTTGCACAGATAAAAGATATCTTGCTTCTATTTTTTTTGCCTGGAAGATACATGCCAAGGCTTTATTCTATTAAATTTTGAAACTTCCATAGTCGATAGTAAGGTTAGAATAAAAACGTAAAGCATCCGTTGTCTCCTTTTAAAGAGGCTTTTAGTGCCATACCATATAATTTAGGTCCATGTACACAAACCACAAGTGTTAAAGAGCTGATTTTTTGTCAGGTTATAGCCAACACATATACGTAAAGAGTTTTTGATATTTTTTAAAAACTCCATAACCCAAAAGTAAAAAAAAACAAAATAGATTTACAACGGGGCTCCAAGTGCGATAAGTAGCACAAAGTGCTATAAAACTTTAAATGCGTTTTTCGCCTTTGGCTATAGAGATTAGATTTTAATTTTTACATCAGGTGATACCTAAGACCTTGCAAATTAATGCCTCATTGGTCGTTTTTTTGGTCCTCAAAATTGAGGTTGGGACCGTTTTTGGAGAGGTGTGGTTCCGGTCAAGGAACAAACTCCAAACATTTATATGTTTAAACTTATGTCAAATTGTAGTTAAAAATTGTATTTATTTTATAAAGAGAAAAAATTAAAATTGTATTTATAAAATTGATCTTGAGTTGTGGTGTTTTAAACTACATAATAATTTAACTACATAATGGTGTTTTAAAGCTTAAAAATTGATTTTCTCAAAAAAGCAAAAGCGTGACTCTGATCGTTCTTCCGTTGAGGTCTTTATATGTTTTATAAGAAGATGTTCATAAATTACCAATTTATGAATAAACTTTTGTAAGGATTTTATGAGTATTTTGTTTTGCTTTTGATGAAGATGATGCAACCTATTTTTTCCACTTAAGAAAGAAGTTCTAGCTAGTCGTGAAGTTGATGAAAGTTACATTACAAAAATTCAAACAATATATCTGTAGCGTTCAAGTGCATTTTAAATATTTAAAGCATAAGTTATATTTTAATTAAAGATTAAAATTCGCCACAGTTAAGCTTATCGCTACCTAAAAATTCACCACAGTTAAGCTTATCGCTACCTAAAAATTCGCCACATTTAAGCTTATTGCTACCTAAAAATTCGCCTCAGTTTAGCTTATCGCTACCTTAAAATTCGCCACAGTTAACGTGGTTATCAGGTAAAAAAAATAGCGATTTTTGTGAAAAATGTGTTTTTTAGTTTATTAGCCAACTTTGTGTGAAATTTAATCAGCTTTTGAACAATATAAAACATGATACAAGGTTTAAAAATAAAAAATGTAAAAAAGTTGTTTTAGTTGATAAGAGTAAAAAAAAATTACTTAGTGATGCGCTTAGCAACTAAGGCCACGCGGTTAACCGAACCGAACCGTTCTTTCGGTTAAAACCGAACTAAGAAAACCGAATCAAACCGAACCGATAAAAATATTTTAAATAATCAACCGAACTGAACCGAAACCGAAAAAAGCTGAAAAACCTATATAAAAATTTTAAAAATTATAAAACTTAATTTTATATTTTTTTAATAAACTTTATTTATGAACGTTTAGTATTATTAAACCACAGAAAGAAAAAAAAGCCAAAAACATGAGATTGTAAACATAACTCCAAAATAGTCGTAAACAGTTGCCGCAAAACTATATCAAATGTTGCGGACCAAGAAGAATATTGACTATTAACAGTTTTTGATACCATTGTACTGTAACATGTGAGTAAATTGAACTTTTTTTCTAAACTGTTGTAATTTTTTATTTTACTTAAAAATTAAAATATATTGTATAATATTTTTATTATAAGAACGTTGCTTTTTAATAAATAATAAAACAAATAAGTTTTACAGTTTAACATATATTTATTTTTCATAATAGCTTGACAAACATACAAACAATTGTAAACTTTAAATTTGAATAAGCCTTCAATTAAATTTATTTGTGAATATACTTTAAGTATAATTTGTGATTTACTTTGTCTTTAATCTAACTTTAACAATTTCTAATCTTATACTACTTGTTATCAACTTAGTTATCTGTTACTTGACCAAAACAAATATGTATATATGTTTATTTTATTTAATTTTTTTTAGTCCGGTCATACAAGCAATTTATACTTTATTGAAATTGAAGATGCCGAAAGAAAGTGGTATTTGGCAATTCTTTGAAAAGCTGAATAAGTTTGAAGCTAAATGTAAAATTTGCTTTAAATCTTACAAAATAAACTGTGGCAGTACTTCAACAATAACCAGCCATGTTAAAACCAAACATGAAACCAAACATCTTGGAAGGAACATCTTTTAAAAACCATAGAGGCACCTAATAAACGAAAGTTTGATATAAAAAAAGACGACAAAACAACAACAATTGAAAGTAGTATATTAAAAAATCAAAAATATGGGTTAAATGATCCAAAGGAATTAAAGTTTGACTTAGATTTAACAAAGATTGTCTGCACTCTAGGTCTACCTTTTGAAGTTTTGGATAATAAAGGAGCTCAAGAATTTATCGATGAAGTAAATAATAAATTTACTGTCAAATCTGCATTAATATTTAGACGTCATAAACTTCCAATGTTGTATGACAAAGTTAAGGAAGGGTTACAACTAGAATTTGTCAAAGATTTTCCAAATGTGACTGGAGTTAGTTTTACAACAGATCTCTGGACAAGTCGAAACAATGATTCCTTCATGAGTCTTACAATTCACTACATTAATTCAGATTTTAATTTATTGAGTTTTCTCATTGCTTGCACACCATTTACTGGTAGAGCAATCGCAGTAAACCTGGATACTTTTATTGCTAATTTGAACTTAAATGAAGAAGTGCACAGAACCTGCGTTAATGACAATGGCAGCAACATTGTTTTAGCTGCTAAAGAAAGTGATGAAATTAACTCAGAGTTGCGCTGCAACGATCACACAATCCAGCTAGTTATTCTTAAAGCAATTAAAAATTCAATTGAACTTTCAAAAGCAATTAAAAACTGCACAGATATAGCATCACACGCACATAGAAGTTATCTCTCTACTGCTAAGCTTCAAGGTGCATGCGAAGAACTTGGAATTAAGGCCAAGAAATTGATTGTTCCGTGTACAACACGATGGAATTCTGAGTACATGTGCATAAAGTCAGTCCTTCAACTCAAAGAAGCGATCAAAACACTTGAAAATCAAATGAAGAATTTGAAAGGCATGCCGTTTCTTGAAAAAATTTACAATATTTCAGTAGGTTTATCAGCTGATAAAAGACCAACAATCCAAGATGTAATACCTGAATTATATTCCTTGCACCAAAAACTACTTGCCCAGCAAAATCACAAAGACAAAGCAACAAGAATTTTTATAAAAATGCTGATAAGTGAACTACAGGAAAGATATCCTCTCAATGGTGCTGAGCAGCTGATTAATTGTTATGCTAATTTTTTAGATCCGCGTTACAAAGACTTGCATTTAATTGAATATAAAAAATTGATGATATAAAAGAAGCATTATTGACGTAGGAAAAAGCAAAAAAAAAAGTAAAACTTCCAATCAAAAATAGTAAAATAGACAATAAAAGCAATCCAAATACTAAAGTTAATCACCACGAGTTGCTTAAAAAAAAGACTAAAACAAGATATTTCAGCACGCAGCGCTTCGACGACAACTAAATTGAGTTTAGAAATTGAGCATTATTTAGGAGCCGAAACAGCAGACGAAAAAACAAATGTTTTAGAATGGTGGAAAATAATGAAGTTACAGTACCCAATTCTATCTGATTATGCACGAAAATACCTATGTATAACAGCAACTTCTGCAACATCAGAGAGAGTTTTTTCAACTGCCGGTAATGTCGTAACCGCCAGAAGAACCACATTGGCCAGTGAAAATGTTGAGAAAATTGTTTACATAAAAGAAAACATTAAAAAAATAAAAATTAATTTATAATTGGGTATTTTTAAAAAAATTATATTTTAAAGTTGTAAAATATATATATAAATAATTATCTTTAAAACCATATTTTGTTTTTAATCGAACCGAACCGAATTTTGTTTTAAACAGAACCGGAAAAAAACCGAACCGATGGGTTTAAGTTTAAAATCGAATCGAAAAAAACCGAACCGAAAAAAACCTTAACCGCGTGGCCTTAATAGCAACCAATTGTTTTTATAAATATATTAACCTAATAACAAGATTTAAATAATTATTTATTTTCTTTGATCTGTATAATTAACTAAACTTATGAACCAGAGTTGTAAAGCTAAGTAGTTAATAGTGTTTAGATTCTTGTGGCGAACGTGACGTCACATTAGCTGACTAAAGGGCTACCATTATGATATGGGGGCAAACATTGCGAAAATGGTGAAAGGACGCAGTATTTTTGATTGTTTAACCAATGTTTAAAGTGATCCGAACTTGAGTTTTTGTATTTTTCCTGGTGATCCAAAGAGAAGAAGATTGTGGCTTAATGCTATATATATAGAATTGATTCATCTTGCAAAAAAAAACTCTGGTCGCCAAATTAAAAACATACCTATGTGTGCTCAAAACATTTTGTATCTGGTAAGTTTTGTATTTGAATCATCTAAATATTTGAACACAAATTTAACTTAAACTTGTTTCTTTGTTTTTTTATTTTTATTCATAATGAGTATGTTTTTCTTTCAGGAAAAAAAGAGAATTTTGAAAAGCATATTGACTATGTTCCATCAGTGAATATGTTAAAAAAATATAGTGGAATCATCCCACCGACATAACCGATTGTTGTCACGAAATGAAAAGAGAATAAATAGATTGAAAAATTCTCTTGGTATATAGTTTATCTTGTTGTTTAAAATATTTTTGCAAAACTGTTTATGTAACAGTTGCAATTTATTTTTGTGATGCATTAAAGCTAAGCATTTATAAATTATGCGTTTGTTGCTTTTTTTTTGTGGATAAAATAATGTTAAGTAGCTTGTAGAGCACAAATTTTATTAATATGAAATATCAAATTGGCTTGCTAATGAAATAGTTGAATCAGACCATATTTTTTTTTAATGTCTGTGTTTGTATTTACTATATATCTGAAACATCGCGTACATAAAAATTCTTTGCAATAAATCTCAAGTTGATGAAGTCAGTGAACAAATAAGCACTGACTGCGTTGACTAGAGTGTAGGATGTTAGTGTCTTGAACCAACATGAAACAACAACTGAATTTAGTGAAGACATTGGTTTTAATTTGATTAGCAAAGGCATTAATTTTAATTTGATAACAGATTCACCAAAACAGAGTGCACAAATAAATTCAACAACAACAATTGAGAAACAACAACTGCGAATCCAGAAAGAGATGCAATATACGTAGAAATGAATAAAAAAAAAAGTGTAACATTAACAGGTTTAGAGGTTGATGTTTTGGAAAAACTTTTACTATATTTGATTGCAAAAGTTAGCGATGGGAGAAATTCAAAGGAAGAAATATATAATCAAATCATGGTATGTATAATTAAATTAAGAATAATTACACCTTTGAAATGATTGCTTTCATATGCAACATTGCAAAACAAACAGCCATAAATTATTTTTGGAAGTGGATAGATATTATGTATTTAAAGTTAAATTGCTTAATCAAAATGCAAAAACAAGATCACTTGTTTGGGACTATTTCTGCAGTTTTCAAAGCAAAGTTCCCAAAATTAACATCAATAATTGATTGTTTTGAGATTTTTGTTGAATCCCCATCCTCTTTAATGTCAAGAACACAATTATACAACCAATACAAAAAACATTGTACTATAAAAGTATGTACTTCCTGTACTCCACTTGGTGCTATTTCTTTTGTGTCCAAATGCTGGGGTGGAAGAGCCAGTGATATCCATATTGTTAGAGAATCACAATTTCACACATTGAAGTATCACATGCTTGGTGATCAAATTTTAGCTGATCGTGGCTTTACTCTAAAAGAGGATTTTGCTGTTTGGAGCAGTACTGAATTAATTACTCTAGCTTTCACAAGAGGAAAGTCACAGTTATCAGCAAAAGAAGTTGAAGATTCAAGAAAAATATCATCAGTTAGGATCCACATAGAGAAAGTTATTGGACTTATGAAAAATAGGTTTACCATTTTAAAAGGAATCATACCGTTACAAACCATTAAGAGTATTAAAGACAAAGCAGTTTCAGCTGATTTAGCGAATTTTGACAAGGTTGTGACTGTGTGTGCAGCATTGACAAATTTAGGTGAAAGCATTGTTTCTAAACCACCATCAGAATGATGGTAGTTTTGAAACAATGCAGTGTTGGCTAACTGGTAAGTAATTATATGTATGTTTGTATTTTGTGTCGACCTCTGGTGAAGTATTGACTTGCTCGTAAATATTTATGTATAATTTTGCTTTGCGTTATGTGTGTTATCATTGTGATGTTATTATTGTGATGTTATTGTTGTGTTGATAGACAACTTGGTTTACCTTCCCGTTGGTGTCTATTGTTACAAATGATTATTAGATTTGATTATTACTACTTTTAATTATTTACTAAAAGCCAAGAAACATGTTTTAAACTAAAGCATAAATTTAATGTTGCATTTTTTATCTTAAGTTCTTAAGTCACAAAAACAATCTCATTAAGTAAGTTTCTTCTTTGTTATTTTTTCGGTCACATTTTTAATTACTTTTTTATTTTTCACATTAACATAATACATAAGACATTGATGTGTAAATAATGTTTTCAACATAAATTGGTTCCATTTTCTTTAGTAGAGTTTCTGCTGTTGTCACTGGTTTTAGAGAGTACCTTTGTGAACGAAGTTAATAAGTCCTTAATGTTAAGCATTTTCTAAAAGCCAAGACGGAATATCGTTAATCCTCATGCCACTTACTAAAAACTTTATAAATATTGTTACAATGTTATAATTCAAATTGTTATAATTAGTAATTTTAATCATTTCATTATTATACTGTGAAAAATATTTTTTATTTATAACATTTATTCCACATATATTAAAAATATGCGGAGTAGATATTACACTATGGAAAATTTTAGGCAAAATATATAATTTTTAAATATTATTAGAAATCAATATGTAGTATTTTTGTTTTATTTAGTGACTAGTCTGTGATCAGTGTAATAATTTTAAAATGATGAATTAATTGAACTCCATGATTCCTTTATGCATATTTGCACAGATTAATTGTAATATAAAATGTTCTTACTTTTAATTACTATGAAAGTAATTAACATCTTTCAAAGGGATTGCAGTTAAACAGACTACTTAAAGGTTAAAAAAAGGCTACATATTTAACACGCTAAAACTACTAATGTGTTTAAATAAGCACACTATTACTGTATTAGTGTGTTTACTTAATTAAGTAAACTGATAGTATTAGCGTGTTTAATATGTAAACTTATATAAAATTTCTTGTAATGAACTTTGATAGTTGTATAAAAAGCGTATCTATTAAATCTTATTTTGGTAACGTTCAGTAGCCTCTTTCGATAACTTTTCTTGATAATCATAAGACATTTTCAAAGCGTTTAAGTAGTGTTCTAAGAAAACAATTGAAGTTTTTTTGCAACAGCCTAAAAAAGATAAAAAACAATGATGGAATATATATTGCCATGCGCTAGTTCAACAAAGTTAAACATTTCATTAGATCAGGGGCGTGGTGACTCTAAAAAGCCCATGCGGGATTTTTATTAAAAGGCCTATATATGCGGGATTTTACCATATATGCTTTATGTAAAGGCCCATACGAAAATATATATATATATATATATATATATATATATATATATATATATATATATATATATATATATATATAATAACTGACCTTATTCTAATAAATCATTAATACAAACCAAAAAGTTGAGATAATACTATTTGTAATTAATAATATTGTTTGTAATACTTCAAAATAAAAAATGGTAACTACGCGATGCAGCGACCACGTTTATGTTTTGATTTTCTTAAAACACAACTTTACCGCAAGCAAATACGATTAGTATTTTATTGTTCGAAGAACATAGCCTAACACAAAATTAAAAATCAAAGATTTTAATTTTTTTATTACTATATAATGATATTTATTTTATTGTACAATAATATAAACTTTTTTAAATTATATATAATTTTTTTTCTAAAATAAATATCGAAAATCTTGAAAATTAAGAAATTCTTTTTATTTTATGAGAAAGTTCTTTTTAGTTTATGCTTTTGTTTAATTCGGTGTTTTAACTTTTTTTAACATTTTAGGATAAACTCGCAACAACTAAAATGCCGCTCTAAAAATGGTGCCGTTATTGACATAGTTTAAACATAAAAGTTTTTATAATGTAGTTTCATTTAGCAGTTCATCATCCTTTTTTAAATCTGTCTGAGGACAGGGTATTGCGGGGTGATTTCTTTATTTACATACAATAATATAAACTGTATAAAAATAAAAAACTTTATTTATTATTAAAGAAGTTTATATCTGTTTCGAAAGGTTACAAAAATGCAAAACATGAGTCCGATCCTTATTTATATAAAACTTAATTTAAAATTTAACACCAAAATATTTTTTATAAATTAATTAAAACGCAATACAATTACTATATAGTAGTTGTATTGCGATTTAATTCATTTAATAAAAATGTTTTGGGGTTAAATTTTAAATTAAATTAATTTAAGTAATAATTATAATAATAATAGCTATTACTATTGTTGGGTCTGCGGACTTTCTAAAATTTATTTTGTCAACATTACGATCGTTAAAAACCGATTATGGGTTCATTATTTTTCTCATGAAAAAAATATCATAATACGTTTTAAAACATCTACTTTGTTTTCAGAGCAATATTATTATTATGCAAAATGCTAATATAATTGCGCTCAAAGTTAAAATCAAGTTTGAAATCAAGTGATTAATAAAATTTAATTTGTGCTAACATAAATATTTTAAATGATTCTGGAATTTCTTTAAAATGTAGAAAAAATTAAAATTTGCCAAAAGCCCCATATTTAGATAAAAAAGTGAAAAGCCCATGCGGGAATCCCGCTCAGCCTCTGGGGCCACCACGCCTCTGCATTAGATAAAGCGGATCAACCTTTAACTAAACACGACGACTTTTACTTTTTTTTTTTTTTTTTCATTTCTCAATATTTAAAGATTTAATTTGTAGCATTGGATCCTGTGGTGAATGTAGTTTTAAGGAAATTGCTCATGAATATCTTGATGAAAAAGCAAAGGGATTTTCAATAAAAATTTTGTATTAAATGTGCAATTTGTGAATACTTCTTCAATTCGTCACGAGCATTTAGTATGCCTGATAGAGATACCAGAGGAGTAAAATCTCAAGAAATTAATATGAGAACTGTTATGGTCTTTAGAGAAATTGGACAAGGTCACGAGGCAATGAAAGTACTTGCATCTATTTTGAATATGCCCCCACCAATGAGTTTGTTCTTGTATAATGTAATAAACTCTGATCAATTAAAATTTTATGAAGCTGCTTCTTGTGATAGCATGAAGGATGCTGTGACAAAGGTTAGAAACAAAGATTTTCCAACTGCAGGTGAAAATGATATTATTGACATACAAATTGGAATTGACAGTTCATGGCAGAAATGTGATCATTTATCTCCAAATGGTGTATGCACTGCTGTTGCAAAAACTAACCGTAAAGTTGTTGATTACCAAGTATTTTTAAAGTTTTACCGTGGATGTGCTTTGTGGTAAAGTAAGAGCAATAAAAGCGGTTATTGAAAGTTTTTGAATACACATGTTTGTGACCTCAACTACTTTCAGTCATCAGGTGCCATGGAATCAGCAGTTGCCAGGCGCGGATCCACCTGTACGCTAATGAAGTTGAAGCTTCAGGGCCCCGGCAAAAAGAGGACCCCGAACACTTTCAATTTTATATCAAATATAATTCTAAAAAATTAAAAAAAAATTAAAGAAATTGAAAATAAGAAAAAAAAATGTTTTTTTATTTATTTTCTGATTGGACTAGATTTTTTTATTCTCTTCGTGCGATTTGACACAGAGATTTTTAGAGAGTTATTAAACTTATAGATTTCTATAAGCGCGAAAATGTTACCAAAGAGAGATTTTTGTTGGTTTGGACTGTTATGGAAATGGATAAAAAAAGACTTTTCTTAGATAAAGAAAGCCTTTTAATATTTAGTTACCCAAATATTTAAATGTTTACATTTATATTTTGAAATAATAAATTTTTTTAATAATTAGTTAAAATATCTAAGCAAGAAAATATCCCCGAAGAGAACTTAGATTATAAAGAAATAAAAAAAGCCTTTCTTAGAAAGAAAGCCTTTTTAAATATTTAGTTACATGTTTGTAATATATATATTTTTTAATTATATAATAAAATATTTTTCGGAGAGAATGTTTTTTTTTTACTTTCTTTTTTGTAACTTTGTTGTGTTGTGCTACATTTGTTCTATACAGTAAGTTTCACAATCTGTCTTTATTTCCACACACTGTTTTAGAACATATTTATATTCTGGAATATAATGCTAATTTTTTTAATGTAATTTTCATTTAGTTAGTTGTGTTTTATTTACTTTTATTTATTTACAACTAATTAAGTAAGAATTTGTTTGTAAATTTAAGTAATTTAAGTTTTTTGTTGCAAGTTTTTATCGGTTTTATTTTATTTTCATTAAAACTTTTATATTTATAATAGAAGTATACTAGCTTTGATTGTTTAAAAATACATTTAATTTTTACTTTTATAAACTGGGTTGATATCAACCAACATCATGATGTTGGTTGTTATTGTGAGCTTATTTTGTTGGTTGTTATTATGTAGAGATTTTTGTACATGTGTGTTAAATATTTATTTTTTCTCTTGGTTGTTGTTGTTGTTGCTATATTTTTATTTCTTGGTGGGATACGTATCCCATGTATATACCTGTGTATATACACAGGTATATACTTGGGACTTTAAATACACGATAAATCTCTATATAAATGTCCTTTTTGCATTTAGAAATTTATACTTTATAATATGTTTATTGTAGTAGCAACATGTTTAAAAATACTTAATATAACTGTTTAAAAATTATGACATAATTGTTGTTATATATTTTTATCTTTCTTGAATTGTGCTGTCGATGTTATATTTTTTTAATTTATAAATTAGCATTTTTTTTTATCTTGCTGGGATACAGCAAAGTTTAAATACACATGTGATACAGGATAAACTATTCTTTATGAATTGTTCTTTGTATTTGGAAATTTATACTTTATAATATTTTTATCGTAGTTTTTTTATTAAACATTTTTATTAAACTTGCTATAACTTTTTTACTTGCTATAACTTTTTTAAATTTGTGTACGTAGTTGTTATATTTTCATCTTGCTGTGATGCAGATTATACTTAGCACGTACAAGTTATACTTTGATTATACTTAGCACGAACAAGTTACATTTTGATTGAATTTAACACTTCGATTAAAGATGTTTTCCTCAATTATTCCCTATGTTATATTAATATTTATTAAGTATTCTTGAATATATAATTTAAATTGTAGAAAAAAAAATTTAAATTATAAGAAGAAAAAAAACAAAAACGAAGCAACAAAATGTCTAAAAATTACTTCCTTTTTGACTGAAGCTAGAGTATCTGCATTAGTTTCTAACAATAAAAGTACTTTAAACGAAGACAATGATGTAGCTGAAGAAAAATCTGATAAGAATGATGATGATATTAGTGACATTATTGCCACAAAAACGAATTTTGAAAATGAAAATTTTGATAACTATAGTGATTTAGCATCTTGGCCAGATTTAGTTTGCGCAGAATTTATTAAGAACTGCTTAACTAAAGAAACTTCCTTTTTCCATAACTGTGATAGTAATAATTTATATTTAGAATCGGCAAGGATGAACAAAGATCAAAAAAGATACTTTTCCAATAAGTATTTTAAAATGACTTTAAAAAATGGACAGACTGTTATCAGATCATAGTTATTCTATTCTAAATTAAAAGGTCACGTGTATTGTTTAGTTTGTAAGATGTTTTCTAATGTTTCTTCTTTGCTGGCAACTTCTGAATTTTCTGGCTGGATGAACATTTTGAGAGCATTAGAAAGTCATGATGAAACTGTAGATCATAAAAATAATATGCTTATTTGGCTTACCAGAAAAAATAACATAAACGTAATCGATAAGAACTTAGAAAGTGAAATCAGAAAGTCCGTTGAATATTATTATAATGTATTAATCAGAGTAGTTGCTATATTTAAATTTTTAAGTGAGAGAACAATGAGTCTAAAGGGACACGATGAAATGTGGGGTTCACCGCGAAATGGAAACTTTATGGGACTTATTGAACTAATTTCAGATTTTGATCTGTTTTTACGCGAACATCTTACAAAATGTCAATCTGAAAAAAGAAATATTTCATATTTATCGAAAACTGTGTATGTAGAATTTATAGAATAATGGGAAAACGAGTCCAAAAAGAAATAGTAGCTCAAATTAATAATAGTGACACAAAGTATTTCTCAATTATTATCGACTCAACGACCAATTAGCTGTAATTTTAAGATATGTTTATAATGGACAGCCATATGAAAGATTTTTAACTTTTATACCTATTACAAATCATACAGCTCAGTCATTATTTAATACAATCAAAAAATTTTTGACAGATTATTCTTCCGATGGAAAACATTCGTGGACAGTCTTACGATAACGCAGCAAATATGAACGGAAAATATAGCGGACTACAAGCACGTTTGAAGAAGATAAACAAATATGCTGATTTTGTACCTTGTGCAGCACATTCTTTGGTAAATTTGGTAGGGGTAGGCGCAGTTAGTATAGTAACACCAATTATTGATTATTTCGTATTGATTATACGGATTTTTTTCTGCATCGCCACACTGGTGGGACTTTTTAAAGAAATATACTAATTTACAATTTTCTTTAAAAAGTTTAAGTATTACAAGATGGTCAATGCATCATGATTCAGTTAAAGCATTAAAAAATGGCTACACTGATATTTTGAAAACTCTTAATTATATTCATGAAGAAAGCGAAGAAAAGCTTGATTGTAAAAGAGAGGCAAATATTTTATTTAAGAAATTAATAAAGCTTAAAAATGCAATTTTGACAATAATTTGGGAGGAGGTTCTTGAACGTTTTAATAAAATCAGCCAAATTTTACAAACCCCTGGGCTCGATGTTTCTGAAGGCTATGAATTAATTTTCTCATTAGAATTATTTGTAAAAGAAATGCGAAAAAATTCAGAAGAAAAAATGAACGAGTTCGAAAAAAAAGCTAAAAATTTGAGTGAAGAAGTTACAGGAAATTATAATGATTTAAACAAGCGGCGAAAGACACACATTTTTAATTGCAAGGACAAGTTTCGGGTAGAGGTGTACAATGTCCTTTTTGATTCTTTAGCAAACGAATTATCGAAAAGAGGATAAGTTTTCAAAGAAATAAATAAGAAATATAAATTTCTTTTGAATATAGGAAAAAAGATCATTCTCATATAGACATGGAAAGCATTAATTACGTCATTTCATTCTACAATAATGACATAGATGCTGGACTAACAAATGAATGTACACAATTTAGGGAATATCTTCAAATTACAAATAAAGAAAAACAAACAAAATGTATGCTTAAATTAATATACGAGAGAAATTTGATAGATGTTTATTATACCCCATTAAAGATATTTCTAACTTTACCAATAACCAGTTGTGAGGCCGAATGAGCATTTTCAGAATTAACATTTATTAAAAATAAATATTGCACCACAATGCTGGAAGTCAAACTTAATTATCTTTCAATTTTGTCAATTGAAAATGACTTAACAAAATCAGTGTCTTATGATGAAGTAATAAGAGAATTTGCAAATTAAAAAATGCTGCAAACAAAAAATTTAAATTTTATTATGTTTATTGTTATTTTTATGAATTAAAATGAATTTATAGTTTTTCCAAAGTTTATTTGTGTTTCATTACGTTTTACTTATATTTTGGTAATAAGCTTTTGGGGCCCAAAAATTCACTTAGCTTCAGGCCCCACTAATAGCTAATCCGCGTCTGGCAGTTGCTTTATCATTTTTTACAGAATCATTGGCAAAGTACGATGTGCAATATTCTCATATAGTAGATGGAGATACTGAATCCTATAAAAATGTTCGATGTGACTTAAAGGGTAAAAAGTTAAATGACGGAAAGATTATATCAGGGAAAGGAAGGTTGACAGACAAGATCATTAATAAAATGCAAAACTTTTATGGCATGGGTATTACGCAAAATATCTTAGCATCATGAAGTGGAGACCGTAAAAAAAGCCTTGTACAACATGAAAAATCTGTTTTGGCTGTATTGTGGCATTGCTCGAATATAAGCAACAGCGAAGAGAGACATCAATTTTGTCCACGTACAAAGGAAAGCTGGTGCAAGTATTGGCAGAATAACAAAATGCTATTAAAAATATTCTTAAAGACACATTCCTGGCACTACGGTCAGATAATTTGTTATCAAGATGCCTGGATGGCGCAGCACAAAATCCAAATGAAGCTTTCAACCAGATAATCTGGAAAAAATGTCCAAAAAACACTTTTTTTTGTTACTAAAAAGGTACTAGATCTGGGTGTTGCTTCAGCTGTAATAAATTATAATGATGGTTTAAGAGGTTTCACAAGAATTTTCAATTATTTGCAGCTCTTGCCTGGAAGTTTTATGATCCAAGGCTCGTGGGAGAAGGACATATCGAGAGTAAAAACACAATTAAAAATTCAACTCCTAAGCAAAAAATGGCTAGAAGGAAAAGGAGATGTATCAGAAAGGGTTACATTGATAAGGAGAAAGAAAAAAAGGGAGAAGAGTCTTATGTTTCAGGAAATTTTCAATGAATATATTGTTTTTAAACTTTAGAGCTTGATTTCTCAATTGCATTTTTTTTTCTGACTGCAAATAGCAAATCATTCATATCTTTTTAACCATATATGCAATTGAGTTTAAATTTTCAGGGTTGTTTCTTTAAAGATAGAACTACAATACCTTACTAGAACTAATCTTAAACTTGTATTTATTTGAATAAATTAATATTTTACCTTAGGATTTTGTATCGATAATATCCTTTAAAATTGAAAGTGTTGCCATTTTAAAAATAATTTTTAGTTTTAGTTTTTCTATTAAGCTTTTATTTATTACATTATCTATCAGTGTTGTAAGTTTTAGCTTATAATGTCATAAAAAGGCTGAGAAAATGTTGTTTTCCTTTTCATTAATTTTTTTATGCACTTTATGCTGAATCAGCAAAAAAAACATTTTTTTTTTTAGTATTTTTAATTATATTAAGAAGTATTTTTCTTTTAAACTAATTTTGGTATATGATTATGTTGGCAATCAAAAAATATTTTTTTTACCTGATAACCACCTTAAGCTTATCGCTACCTAAAAATTCGCCACAGTTAAGCTTATCGCTACCTAAAAATTCACCGCAGTTAAGCATATCAAAACTATGATCATAATAGCAATGTCGGATTTTTTTAACTCCACGGTGTTTGGTCATACAATTTCTCATCTAGCTGGCACCTAATCTCATCTCAAGGTTTAAGATGAGTTTACATATAAGTTTTGTCATTAGATTCGCATCGTGTAAGCTTATTTGCTGATCTGGCAGTCATCTGAGAATCATTTGAGTGTCTGATCTGAGAATCAACTAAGAGTCTTTAAAATTCTATTCTTATTCATTAGCCAATCGTAGTATTAGAATAAATGTTGTTTTCCGTGGCTTTTAATTGAAAAGCAAAATACAGATACTCCTTTTTTTTTTTAAATTACACTGGAGATAATCTAAGGACGATGTTTATAAAGTTAAAGACGCCAAGGTAATTGGTCTCTTCAACTAGTATTAGAGGCCGAGGTAATAGTTAAATGATTGAGGTGAAGGAGTTAGCAAAGTGTGTTTTGAGTGAGAAGTTTTTCCTCTACCTTTCGAACTAAGTATCACCTTTTTGAACCCAGTATGTTTTTATATTTTTGATAATCTTTAGAATCCCCTGCCTTCTATTAATACCAATACGAACAAATGAGTGAAAAACATTCAATTCACTTTGGAAACTTTATTTACTACCATAGAAGTGTCAGCATAATTAATAATACTTTTTGAAGTTGTTTTTTTTGTTTTGCTTTTTTCATAGAAACTGTATAAAAATTTGAACTTGTTTTCAAATCATGTTATGTGTTTTTCTGTATCCAAAATATCATCAGGATACAGAAATCATCAGGATACAGAAAAGCACATAACATAATTTTAATAATCCTACGAACTTTGATAGAAAAATGAAAAGTACAAGAAGCATATATTTAACTGCAATCCAAATAACTTTTTTTTTTTAATGACTACTTTATTCTTAGTTTTTTTGTGTGTAAATTTACAATTTAAAATTTATTTGTTTATTATTAAGCATACGGCTATTTAGGTAGTATTTAAGAGGTGTTAAATATTTCTATTTAAAAACAGACTTTTTTAATAAGAGAAGACATATATAATATCAATATCATAAAAATACCATTTAAAATGTAGTCTTTTCTTTCAGAACTTTCAATTAAATGAAAGTTCAACAGAATTTCTTAAACCCGTCTTCCCCAGGTTGAAAATTGACGAGTGACTAGCTAGCAACATTCATAACGATAAAGTCAACAGTTTGACCACAAAGGTTGCTAGCTAGAAAAGCTAGAGATTAGCTCTTCTAGCTAGTTATCTTCGTGGTCAAATTTTATGCTATATTTTATATACAGTATAAAATATTTCATATATATATATATATATATATATATATATATATATATATATATATATATATATATATATATATATATATATATATATATTAATCATGTTTATTATCTAATTTAGTATCGACTTTCTTTTTATGCAGACGGCTTCGTAACCCAACTTGACTCAAAGCGCGTTATTGCAATTAGCTTGGGTAGAGCGGGGCATATCGGAACAGTGGGGCATAACGGGACAGTTATGCCTGAAGCATCAAAAAATATCTGGAATTGAACTTTTTAAATAGTATTAATTTCAGTAAAATGACTTTGATGGGGCATATCGGGATGACAAGTTAATTATATAATTGACTATATTAACCCCTTGTGACAAAAATTTGGCACAAAATAAACACAGACAGTAATAGTACAACTAAAAGTTTAATGATCAAAAAATATTGTACAGAATATTAAACAATATATTAGTTTTTTATTTTCGGGACTGCAATAATGATTTCTCGCCATTACGACGTACGGCATCAACTTTTTTATATACATGTTCACACATGCCTTGTACAAAATTTTTATCAATTTTTTTTAAACAAGAATGGATTTTTTTTTGCAGCTGATCTTCATTTCAACTTCCCAATTGTTTTCATACACGTAGCCTTTAAGGATTGACCAGAAATCTTCAATTGGTCGTAATTCTGGGACACATGCTAGATTATCAAATTTTGTTGCATAACGGATATTTTTCTCATCGAGATAATTGGTCACACTTCTAGCATAATGTGAAGAGGCTAAGTCAGGCCAGAATACATAATTACCATCACTGTGATGTTTGTTGATAAAAGGAATCAATCGTTTGATGATGCAATCATTTTTGTACACTGTTTGGTTAATTGCCAGTCTCGCAGGAACAATAAATGGTTTCGAGATTCCACGAGGGGATATCGTAATCCACACAAGAATTTTTTTTTTTTTTTTCAAATTTGCTTTTGCGCTTATATTTTACATTTTTTGGTGCATTTTTTGCGTCATTTGAGTAAAATCCAACATTCGAATTTTTATTTGTATGTTTAAATGTAAAATAAGACTCATCGTCAATGACAAAGTCTTCTGAAACAAAGGTTTCTGAATTTGCGACAAATTCTTCCACACTTCAGTTGCAACTGCTTTAACTGTTTCTCAGTGCGATCAAGGATTTGTTTTTTCTTAAAATAACAAATGTTTGTTTTGTTTTTTATTGTTTTTACAATGTAAGAATGATCACACTTGAATTTATTTGCAATTTTTCTTGTTGAAGTTCCAGACACGTTGTTTAAAAGACCTTTCAGGCAATTGATGTTCCCAGCAGTCATAATTTTTGGTTTTCTACCTGATCCAGGCTTACGAGACTTTGGTTCATTGTTCTTCCACTTTGCCATATAACGTTTAATGGTTCTTTCGGGGTGATTAGAGGCAACAAATTACTCTACGGTGCTCTTCGTTTTAGCGTTAGGATGCAAATTGCAATAGTTGTACACTTGTTCAATTAATGTAGTTGACTTCATTTTTGGATAACTTTTTTATTAATTAATCTAAGTAAACAAAACTTTCAGTAACAGATAAGTAACACTTTATAAACAAAATAACTAAAAATTAAGACTGGATAACTAAAAATTCAATAAGTTTTAGCTAATCAAAGATTGTGTCAAATTTTTGTCACCAGTGGTTACTACCATTTTATTTACGGTTTAATGATTTCATTTTTAATTCAAAATATTATTTTCTTTAATTAGAAAAGCAATATTAGTAATAAATTCAAAGAAATTATTATTTTTATAACTTAACTTCGATTATTAATAGTGTTTAATGTAAACAATGATGGTAAGAAATAATATAAGAAAGATCAATCATCCAAAATGAGATGAAATGAAATGCAGTTTTAGCTGTAAGTATAAAGGAACTTAGAATTCGAAAAGCTGCTGATACATTTGGCATATTTGTATTTGCTCTCCATTTGGTCGTCCACAGTTATTTTCGTCGCGTCCATAATTATTTTCGTCGCGTCCATAATTATTTTCGTCACGTCCATAATTATTTTTGCCGCGTCCACAGTTATTTTCGCCGCGTCCATAATTATTTTCGTCACGTTTAAAATTACTTGATATTATAAAAGATTTTTTTATTGCTTAGAAAATGAAACAAATCTATCAGTTTAATTTAAAAAGTGTTTAGATTCACTCAAAACACGTTTAGATTCACTCAAAACACGTTTTTAGATAAAATATACGTATACTATTTTAATAAAAGTTTTACAGTTTGAATGTGAAAAAATACAAATAAGTAAATAAAGATATAAATACAAAGATGTAAATGCAAAGATGTAAATAAAGATATAAGATAGTCAATAAATTTCATTTAAATGAATTCATTCCGTTGGATTCCTCTTACTACCCATTCACGCATATGTGTATAAAATCCTTGTAGTGATTCATTACGAGATTTTAAAAGAATATTTGATATTTCCATTTCCATATCCCCCGTTGTTGCTGGTCTTGGAATAATTCTATTGTATCTATTTTTTATTACCCCAAAAAGCTCTTTAATGGGATTAAGTTGCGGACTATAGGGTGGGAGAAAGTGAACAACACACATTCCATTTTGAATTGCAGAAGTTACAATAGCTGAATGATGAAATCGAGCATTATCCATAATGATAATATACCTTCGATTATTTAGGGCCGGAATCAATGAATTTTCAATCCATTCTTTCGTACTGACAGCATCAAAAGATCCTACTTTCATTTGAAATGATATAATACCTTCTACGGAAATAGCACATATAAGGTTTATATTTATTCCCCTTTGTGTTGGTACAGTGATATAAGGTGTACTCCCACTTAATGCATATCCATGATGTCTTGATTGATGAAGGTTAAAACCGGTTTCATCAATAAAAATTATATCATTATCATTAATAGTAGAAACATGAGTACAATATAGAAATCTCTGTCCTATAACCATCGCTGAGTTTCTTGCAGCCACAATTGGTTTTAATCTCTTTCTAGTATAACCCATATTTTTTAATTCTCCCTTTATAGTTGTTGTGGAGCATTTATTTTCTTCGGATATTAATTCATCCATATCTATCGCTGTAAGGGAATTATTTGCCGATACAAACAGTTCAATTTCTCTTCTACGGTCAGTATTAATCTTCGCAACAGGTCCACGTTTTTTTGGTTTAGCATCGGGATTATTTGAAAGTTTCATTACCCAATTTTGGACTGTTCTTAAAGAAAGCCCAGTAGCTTGTGAAATATCAACGTTTTTTTCTTTATTAGCTACCATCCTCTTTATTGTTTCAATGCTTTCAATAGTTGCTTTCTTATAAGAAGCACGACCATTGATTTGCCTCTCTAACTCAACTATTTCATTAAAATTTGATTCTTGATTATATGTATTTGAATCTGTCATAACTTGTTATTTTTATTCTTTAAAATATTTAAACTTTATTCTACTTTAGAACTTGTAGTTTAAGCAATTAATGCTTATTTAAAAAATTATTTTGTAATATTTTTTAAAGATAATATTTTGAGAAATTATATTGTTGAAATATGAAAATAATTATGGACGCGACGAAAATAATTATGGACACGACGAAAATAACTGTGGACGACCCTGTAGTATTGCTAACCACAAAGCTGCGATATGTAGTCATGAAATAGCTACAGATTAAGTGTTGTGTTCTAGCTATTTACTTACAGACGATAAGTAGCCAACGATACATCGTAGTTATATCGATATATACAAAAATGTGATATCTAGATAGAAACATGTTGTACTAAAATCAAATTTTTAAGACGTAAAAGACAAATTGAAACAATAATGTAAGAAAAAAAACTCGCTATAAGCTTATTTTGTTAGCAACATACGGGGATGAATTGCAAAATATCATAGATGTTGGAGCACAAAAACGAACCCTTTCCCCAAAAGAATTTATTATATAATCTCATGGAGGGGGCAGTAAAGTATTAAAATATATTATTTTAGTCATATTGAAATTTGATTAATAAGGTACTAGGTACTGTACTATAAAAAGATAAAGTTTAAAATCCTATCGTTGGAGCTAATGACACTTTTATAAAGATCGCAAAACATGAA
This sequence comes from Hydra vulgaris, assembly GCF_038396675.1. Taxonomy (NCBI): domain Eukaryota; kingdom Metazoa; phylum Cnidaria; class Hydrozoa; order Anthoathecata; family Hydridae; genus Hydra; species Hydra vulgaris. The sequence goes on along the minus strand of NC_088930.1, from coordinate 41,984,518 downwards.
AAAAAAAACATTTTAAATTAGAAAATCTCTAAAAAAGTGTATTGAAAATGAATAAAAAAACCTTTCGTTACATTAAAAGAGTAAATACGGAGGAGAGAGATAAAAAATCCTCTTGACAACAACAAGCAACAAGAACCGTGCAGTTTAAGTGGCTGAAAGTACTGTGCGAAATCAATCGATAAATATAATAAAATTAACTCGAAAAACAATCATGGTTCATAAAAATATAGTTTAGTAGTTCATTATATGAAATGACATGTTTTATATCTATATCTATTTGTCTATATTTAAAAAAATGCTTTTTTTTAATTTCAGAACAAGTTGTACTGTTATAATCATTTATAATGGTATACTGATAAATCGTGTATCAGTAAAAGTTATTTAAACAGTATTAACATATATTATATATAAATTCTGTTTGAATTTTTTTTTTTTAATTAAAGAAAACTTATTCTATTTTGAGTTTTTTTTATATTCAAACTTTTGAAACACTTTCTTTTATTTCAATTAAAAAATAAATTTTTTTTTGTTGATTTAATAGTTGCTATCTATAAAATATTTTTATTTTGTAAAAATATTTGTAAAATATAAATTTTAATTTGAAATTTTCAATCAATTACATTTATAAATAAACATATTATTTTTAATTTTAATAAAATTTAATTATAAGCAGTTTTTTTTATTGATTTTATTTGAACTTTTATTGTTTTACTTTTATTAGAATATTAATAAGTTACATATTTAAGCATTTTGCTACTAAAAACTGTTATATGAAAAATGGCAATGGATCCAAAAATTATTAAGAAAACTCAAGACATTTTAGGCAAAGTTATAAAAAAACCACCCTTAACAGAAAAACTATTAGGAAAACCACCTTTTCGATTTTTACATGATGTTTTTATGGAAGTGATGAAAAACCATGGTACATTAAAAGGACTTTATAGTGAAGCTGAGTGTAACTCTGCAAATGTTACTGTAAGTAAAACTTAATGTTAGTTTATTCAATAATTATTTAAAATTCACAAAATAAATTACTTAATTTATTTTAAGATTTTAAAATAAATTTTTGAAAAATTAACAAATAGATCAGTAAAATACAATTTTTAATCATGAAAACTGCATTTTTTCGAAAAATCTGCATTTAAAATAATCCTATTGAGACTTTTTGTTTGTAGCCACACAGTATATGGTCATTTATGTCTTTTTTTACTAGTTGTATACTATATAAAAAAATTACTGTATTTGTATTACAAAGTTTTGTAATATAAGCGTCATAGAAATATAATAGCTTGTAAATATTTACAAGTTGTGTAAATATTCAGGGAATATAATTTTGCATATGTATGTGTGTGCATGTGTGTATATATATGGGGATTTCCATTTCTGTCCATATTTTTTATTTTTATTTTTTTTATTAATTAAAAGCTGGGACTTAAAGCAATATGCATATTATTATGATTTTCTTGAAAAGCATTTATAACAAAAATATTTATATCATATTTTAGGCTACCTGAATAAATTGAATATATATATTTTGATCTTTTTTTTTTTTTTTTTGCGTAATAGTATTGCTGCAGTTTGAAAATAACAACAGTGTTCAAAACGCTATACTTCAGCTAGAAATAATTGATAACTGCCATTTCTCATTGAAAATATATTAAATATAAGTCGTAGAAGTATAATTTTTCACTTAAAATACTCCCAAGCAATTTATTTTCTTAAAAATATCTACATGAAATTAATAAATTGGCGACTTCTGTGCTTGATCATTCATAAACTGCATTTAAATGATTACCGTGACTCTATGATACATAGTGTAATCCTGTAACTTTCTGGAAAGCTTTACTAATGTTTAAAATATTATTTAAAAAAATATATATAATGCTGAAACTTATATTTTTGGAGGAATTAAAGTTTATTTATCTAGTAACTAAAATTTGAGTTTTTCTGTTCTGTTCGTGATTCCGTTTCAAACTTAATTTATTCTTTGTTAACATTACTAATGTATACCACTTTTTATTTACAAAATATTTATATAAGTTAGAATTAAATTAGAGCAAATTAGAGATAGCAGGCCTTGTTACGAGATTTCGCTGCGTAGCAAAAACGCGTAACGCATTTTTAAGTAACTCAACTCAGCATATATTTTGCATTGTTAGAAGTTATATTGCGTCACTAGTGTCTTTTCAAGAACCGTATTGTAATTAAAGTTATTTTATTAACGCGTTAAAAATCATACAAACAGTTTGTTTTTTTCTCACTATAACAAAAGTTACAAATAAAATCTAAGTTCTTATTTAAAAAATCATTTTTATTATTTTTTTCAAATATGAAATAAATTTTATTTTGAAAAAAATATTTTTTTCATGAAAAGTAAAATAATGTTTGTTTATTTTCTGATGATTCTACAGTTGGTTTTAGGTTATTTTATTAACTGTTAATAAATTTTTTCTTTGTTAATTTGTGAACTCTTTTTAATAATGTTTTTAAACAATAAAGAGTTTTTTTTTTGTTATTTATCAATTACCTATATCATATTCGTGATCATAATTTATTTTTATAAATTAAACGAACGTTATTAAAACTTTACGTTATTGAATTAACAATAAACAAAATATCTTATTAATAAAATATTTACATCAAAATAAATCGTGCATTTTTTAAACTATTATGACTAAAAATAATTTTTATATTTAAAAGGAATTTATATATTTAATTCCTTTAAATATAAAAATATAAAACTTTAAACACTTTATTTTTTTTATCTAATTTTTAACAACAATAAAAAAAATTATTAAACAAACTGTTTCTTTAACAAAAAATCTATTATTTCGCATTTGCGGTTAAATGCTTTTACTTATGACTTTATTTCTTCTGAATAAACATCACGTTAACGACAATCAAAAGATAGTTTAAATATTCTAAAAGATATAAGTTTTTGCGTTGTGCAAAACTGCTAAACGCGTAGGCAAATCGAGCTGCATAACGCTTCTTAACAAGGCCTAAGACAGCCAATATAATAATAATTATATATATATATATATATATATATATATATATATATATATATATATATATATATATATATATATATATATATATATATATCAGCCCTCGAAATTAGGGTCAGCATTCGGCAACGAGACATTAAACATAGAAACGAGATTCGGCAAAAAATTGTCGATCTCGTTTCTATGTTTAATGGTAAGACCTTTGTATTAAATTTTCTTTACCAACCTGACGATGATCTCTAAAATAATGAGGTTGGCAAATAATTGCTATCCTTATTTTTCCTAATTCCGATATATATATATATATATATATATATATATATATATATATATATATATATATATATATATATATATATATATATATATATATATATATATATATATATATATATGAAGACCTCAGTGGAAAAACCGGCGTTGTCACATTTAAAAAGTATTGAGAAAGTATTTATTGATCATTAATAAAAGTCTTTATTTAAAGCAAATGAAACTAAGCAATTTAAAAAAATTTATATTATAATTATTTTATTTAAAATTTATTCAAAAACAAAACATTTTGTAATTTTTTATACAAAAAATTTTTTTTCTTTGCTTTAAATAAAGACATTTATTAATGATCAACAAATACTTTCTCAATACTTTTTAAATGTGACAACGCCGGTTTTTCCACTGAGGTCTTCATATATATATATATATATATATATATATATATATATAAATATATATATATATATATATATATATATATATATATATATATATATATATATATATATATATATATATATATATATATATATTTATTATATATATATCTAATGTACCATGGTACCAGAAGTGGACTGAAGAAATTTATAAAAGATTTTGGGTGTCCAAGATAAGCTATCCGGTCTGGATAGTATTAATATTCAGTATCTGATATTCGGCAGGATAAACTTTATCTGGTTTTTCACATACCGGATATTTCACGTTGATATCATTTGAAAATTGAAAGAAATCTAGAAATGTTATATTTTTAAATAATTTAATGTTAATGGTTTCTATTCAATACTGTTACTATTATTATTAAAATATTACTAAAATTATATATTCAAAATAAATACATCAGCTTATCACTCAATTATATTTCTTTTACCTCAATGTCAAAAATTTAACATTTTTAGCCTTGATTGCTTTTCTCATAAATAATGAAAATCTCCCGAAAATACAGAAGATACAGGTAGTGCTAGTAAATTAAGTGCTAACTCTTTTAGCAGTGGCAACTTCTCTTCGTGTTTCCAATAATTTAAAACATCTTTATTTTTTTCTATAAATGAGTGATTAAAGAAAACATCAACTCTTTGAGCAGCTTTAAAAAAGGTGACTTGATCAGATTTTAATACATTTTGAACTTCCTTGTGCAGTTGAAGAAGATTCACTAGTAATTTTTTTTTCTTCTTCATACAATTTACAATGAAATTTTTTTTAGGTGATTGTTCAGTGGAGTTATGTAAAATGACTTCTGACCAGATTTATTAACATCCCCTACTTATTTGCTTTCCACATGGAATGCATATTGCTGTGAAATCACAGTTATCATTAATTTTGAAAAGTTTTCAAACAAGTAAAATAAAAATAATAATAGTTCTAATACAGTAATATATTAATGTAGTAACAATGAAAGATAAAATTAGTATTCATTAGATATATTAGATATACTCTAAAAGAAATTTTTTAATTTGGTTTTTAATGGGCAGAAGAATGTTGGTAATAAAAGGGTATTTAATTAAACCCTTTTTTTTAATACATGGTAGTATTTGGTTCCCATGAGAAATACATCAATGCTTTATGAAGAGCCTGCCATATTTGACAGTGTTGAAAAAGGTAGTGTGCAAAATTATTAGGAATTTATTGAAAAAAGAAATAATTTGAAAACTTTTGTTTTAGGAAAAAGATGCCAAGCTTAGTTTTCTGCAGAAGACTATAGATTGTTTGGGTAACTGTTAACTTTTTGTTTTGTTTATTTTTTTTAAAATACCATTTAATTTTTATTATCAGTTTTTAAATACTAACATTTGCTAGAGACTTTGCTTAGGACTACGCAATTTAACAGACATTTTTGTTATTGTGTCATGCACTGCAGCACTGAATGGTACAATCGAGAACCAAAGACTTCCAAAACTATCTGTAAATCTTCTCTCTTGTGTGAAACCACCTTAACTTTTTATACTTTGCATCAAAGTTTGTTCTATAGGTAGATATAGATAGTAAGTCAGGTCAGGTTGTCCTGCTACTGGTAACATGTAACCCAGTACAATCTGCTTCATGTCCTGCTACCTTGTAGGATACACCTTTTTAGACAAAGGCTAGGAGATGCCAACTCCGACTTAAAACACCTCCTGCCTTGGGGCTCTTGGTTGAGTAAAGGCTAGAGATGGTGTCTCAATAAAAATACTCATCTTGGGCAGATGTTAAATGCATCCGGCTAATGTCTTGTAGAAGGCCTCCTAGGCAAAGACTTAAAGGCTAAACAGATTATATCTGTTGACCAGCCTCGCACCCCTTCTTCATCTATTAGGCTGGCGCAGATGTATTTTTAATACATTGTTACCAGTTTAGGATGTTGAATGCTGGAACTTCTTGACTCAATGCATGGGTTTTGCTTGTGTCTCTATTTTTATGACTAGGCAACTCATTCTATATCTCCTATTGAGGGTACAGCTCTAAAACTCAGTTTTATGGTTCTGAGGCCGGCTGGTAGTCAGGTTTCCCGAACTCTGTGGTAGCTCTCAGAGAGGTTGGTTCCATCAACAGCTGAAAAATATCAAAGTATTAACAGTGTCCCTGTTTTTACTTTTGGTTTGCATTGCGGAGGGCACATTTGGAACCCTTTGTTACAGCTTAGGGTTCATTAATAGTAATGAGGCAATTGCTTGGGCTATTAAACGGTGTTCTGAGTACTATCTATGCTCTGATTCAAGTTCTTCAACAAATTTAAAAATGAATAAAGTACCAAAAACTATAAAACACAAAAAACCATCATCATCACCAAGTTCTTTAAACCTATCATTCACTAATATTCGTGGTCTTCGAAGTAACTTTTTTTCTGTTGAGTCTTATCTCTTGCAAAGTTCACCAGACCTACTTGCTCTTTGTGAGACTAATTTGAGTTCAGCTGTCTCATCTTGCGATCTTAGTGTTGATGGCTATCTTCCTCTAATTCGTAAAGACCCCAATAGTTTTAAAACCATTACTTTTTCTTATCTTTATCAATGCTTCAAATGTTTCACTTTTTTACTGCATAACACTTTGCGGATGACACCAACTTGCTCCTAACTAATAAATCACTTAAAAACTTAACAAAAATATGAATCACAATCTAGCTGATATTGTTCAATGGCTCTGTTCTATTAAATTATATCTTAACTCTAAAAAAATAGAAATTATTATATTTAAATCTGTTCAAACAAAAATTAGTAAGCAGTTAAATTTTAGATTATATTTCTTTTACCTCAATGTCAAGAAATTAACATTTTTAGCCTTGATTTTTAGCCTTTAAGTGGGCAAAAAATAAATACAGTTAACTCCATTAAATATCTTGGAATCAAAATAGACTCTAATTTATCTTATGCATTGCATCTTCAAGACTTAGCATTGAAATTAAGCAGGTCAAACGGCATGTTACCTAAAATCCATCATTATGTTAATCATGAAACTTTGCTTGATATATATAATGCTATTTTTTTACTCTCATCTTAGATATGCTTGTCAAGTTTGGGGACAATATAAGCAGCTTGTAAGACTAACTCATCTCCAAAATAAAGCTCTAAAGTTAATTTATTTGCAACATACTACTTCAAACTGTAACTTTAAACTCTATTTTTTATCTAAAGCCCTTAAATTGTGTGACTTTATTCAGCTATCAAATTGCCTATTTGTTTGGAATCAAAATAGCAATAACCTACCTCTAACATTTATCAATTTTTTTAATTATAGAAGATTTTGTTTGGAAGAAAACCATAATAACCTTTCTCTTACATTTATCAATTTTTTTAATTATAAAATATTATATTTAACTATAATTATATTTATTAACAATAAACTTAATTATACAATTTTTTTTATAGTTATAATTAAAATTAAAAAAATTGTAACTATATTCTACAATCTGTTTGCAACTTTAAGTTATCTGTACCTAAATATCGAACTGTTTATTACGTCTATGAATCCGTACAACATAAAAGTATACAAACATGGAACAATCTCCCTTCCCAACTAAAATCTCTTGAATCATTCTCAAAATTTAAAACTGCTTTCTTTAACTAATTTTCAGAAAAATATTGTTTATAAATCTTATACCTTTCTACAACTTATTATTTATTACTCTAACTCATAACTTCTATTTATCTAATTTTTTTTCTCTCTTTTTTGTTGCATTATAGTACTAATTTTAATATCTTTTCTTAAATTTATTGTTTTATTCTTTTTTAAACTGAAATATTTTCATTAACAATCCCTTCATCACTATTTTTGTTATTATCACTATATTTTTTATCATAACAAATATTATTGATCTTACTGTTATTTATACTGTTATAATTATTTTTATATTACTGTATTTTTCATATTATTATTGTTATTGTTATTATTATTGTTGTTATTATTTCTATTGTCATTAATACTATTATTGTTAATAAAGTATAGTATATACTTTTATAATCTTTACTAAAATTTAATTATTCTTATCACTACTATTATTTTTATTACTCATACTTGTATTATAATTATTATCTTAATTTTATTGTTATTGAATTTGAAAGGTGTTTACTTCATATTAGTACTTATTACTATTTGTTAATACCCTCAATGTAACAACTTTATTCAGTATATATTTGATTTGATTCGATCTTCTAATTTTACTCAAAAATAAGCTTCATACGCTTATTTTGGAGTAAAATTATAAGCATAAGGTAGAGATATAAAAACCCCATTTATTTATAAAGGTTGTTCTTTATGAATAAATGACAACCTTTATCATGACACCAAACCACATTAAAAGATAAAATGTTTTTTTAAAAGTGCTTGTTTGTAGGAGGGATTTTCTGCTCAGGGTCTGTATTCAGTAATAAACATATTAACAAAAAAGCCTCTCTTTTGTTATTAGTTTTGGTACTCAATATACATTTTTTTTATAACTTATTTGTTTATTACAGGATTAGCTCTTGGAGAAAGTTTATCTGTTCGTCCATCAAAAGTTGTTGCAGGGCAAGAAGCTCATAAGACTAATGAGCTTTTACAAGCACTTGGTCAAGTTGCTACTAAAAAAGTGTGCATACATTATTTATAATTATTATTTAATCTAAGTTATTATATATAGTTATATATACAATTAACATTATAAACTATTTTAATTTATAATTATTATATTTATGACGCCTCAATAAGATATCTGTTGACAGAAAATTGATTGGTTTGTATTAAAAATAACTAATCAGATTGAGAAAAAAAGTCTGTTTCATAAATGAATATTTCAAGAATGTTTCATGTGAAAAAAGGCATGACAGTAATTTCTTATTTATTTGTGTTTGTTAATCAAATTTTACAACAAATTTATTTTCATTTCCTAAAGATTGATACCTCTGATGCTGTTCGTAAAGTATTGAGTGGAGAAAAATCAGTTTCCAAGTAAATGAATTTATTTTAAGTAACATTAAATTAAGTTAAATTAAATAATTTTTCTAATTATTTTTGTTTGAATTTTTAAAATTTATTGTGTAAAGAAAGTCAAGTAAAGATAAAAAAGAGAACGAAGCTGTTAATGATGATGCGAATCCTAAAGATAAGATAAAACCTGGTGAAGATAAAAATGAGACTGAAAAAAATGAAAAAAAGGTTGAATCAAGTAGTAAAGAACAAGGTAATAATAAAGAACCAGAGTCAGAAAGAAAAAGAAAAAAAGAAAGCAGTCACTCAAGAGATGTATGTTATTTTAAGATGTTATTTTAGTTCTATATTTTTTGTTTGTTATATTATTTATTTTTTTTAGCATCGCAAAACATCTTTTCTGGATGCTTGACATTGCTTAATGTTTCTAGGTTAAAAATGTGACTTTCATCTATAACGAATAAATAATCTTTTTAATTCTTTACTTTAGTTAGTATCATAGTCATCAAAATATGATTGTTTCCATAGAAATTGTTTCCATAGAGGTTATTCTAAATAATTAATCTTATCAACTCTTTACTTTAGTTAGTATCAATTTAGTTATAGCCATCAAAGTAATAGCTCAAATTAATTTAAATTAACTCAAATTAGGCTAACAACCTTTGAACCTTACTTCAGTAGACATAGTGTGCAGTTAAATCACTCATTACTTTGCAAATTGTCATTTTTCATACTCTCGTGTATCAAATATGGGTCATCCATTTCTGTGGCCTTTTTTTTTCAAACCACATTTTTCTTGAGGGTAATAACCTACAAGTTCCAATGTACTGCTTCCTAATTGGGCTAATTGTAGATTTAATTACTTTAAATAATATGGGTATTTCTTACCAAAATTTACTTTAAAATAAATATTAGTAGTAAATATTAATAAGAAATAAACATACTATGGTATGTTTATTTCTTATTAATATTTACTTTGCATATTGCTGATTTTTCTTATTAAGATTTACTTAGCTTAATGCAGGTTTTTCATATTAAGATACCAAAAAGTTTATGCATAGTTAGTGCTGTAAAATTTATTCTTAGTGTCTATCATTGTTTTACTTTTTTGAGATATGTATTTTTATTTGTAGCGAAAAATCTAATTTTTTTCAATATCTCTCTTTCATGTAGCCATATCATTACATCATTAGTAAAGAGCACAACATCATAAACTCATATGTTGAGCAAAATTGATAATTTTTTATTTTTCTAGTTAGTTAATATGTGGCCATTACAGATCTGTTGTTAAAAAAAAAAATTTATGTTGTGTGGTTTGATTTATAAAGAACTAAAAAGGGAGCCCATAAAACTTTTTTTTGCCTGAAGAAAAACTTATTAAAATTAAAATTTTTGTTTTCTTTTTGTTTTTTGGTAATTGTGTTACAAATTTTTTTTTTTTAATTTTCGTTCATTTAGTTTTATAAGGATTGTCTCATCATTAAAAAAAAAATTTTTTTATACATTTTCAGAAGAAATACATGAAAAAGTAATTTTTGGTCCAGTTACTAATAGCCTTGTGGCTATTAGTGACCGCTAGAAATTTACCAAAAATTCTAAAAAAGCTTTAAAATGAGGGCAATTGTGCCAGCAAAATAGTTATGAAGTGCTTTTCTTTAAAAATGTTCTTAAGTTTCATTATGAGCTCAAGCCTATAGAAATGTATTGGGCTCAACTCAAAAACTATTTTAGAAAGATTAATGATCAAAGCTATAATGGAGTGTTAATGGAACAAAGACTGCTCGAGTCAAAAAAAAAAAAAATGAAAAAAGTCAGCGATAAACTTTGGTAAAATCGTACTTAATTATAAAGCATGATTTATAATTGATTATAGAGATGAGTTATGAACATATAATAAAAAAATATTTTAAATCTAGAGATAAAATAAAATCACATAGAAAAACTACTTTAGATTTAAAAGTAATTTAATTAATTTAAAAGTAATTTAATTAATTTTAAGTAATTTAATTAATTAAATTAATTAATTAATTTAAAAAATTAATCAACTTGTTTCTCTGCGCAGCGGCCTTGTTCCTCAAGGTTTGTGTTTCGGAGTTATAGAGTTGAGAGAGGGTTATAACCACTATTAAGTCTCAGGAGGTGTGTGAATAACAAAAAAAAAAAAAAAAAAAAAATTCAAATCAAAGCCTTAAAATATTAACTATAATTTTTTATTAAAATAGTGCTCCTCAACTATTTTACTGGCACAATTCGCCTTATTTTAAAGTTATTTTTGAATTTTTTGGAAATTTTTAGTAGTCACTGATAGCTACAAGGCAAACTATATCCAAAAATTACTTTTTAGTGTATTTCTTCAAAAAATGTATAAAAAATAAACCTTTTTTTTGGTAAGGCAATTCTAATAGAACTAAGAGAAAACCAAAAGAAAAAAAAATCAATTTCAAAAAATCATAGTTATTTTTTTTTTAATGCAAAAACCACTTTGTAACTTTTTTGCTGGCTGCATTTCCAACATTTTAGGCTTATTTTGGAATTTTTCTTAAATTTTTACCTATCCCTGATAGACACGAAGTGAGTCACTGTCCCAAAATTACTTTTCCTTATATTTTTTCAAAAAGTATTAGAAAAAGTAAAAAGTACCTACAAATCTGTAACAACAATGTTTTAAAAAGCTAGAAAAACAAAAGATTATCAATTTTACTTAGCATATAAGTTTATGCACTTAAATTTGGAAAGATTAGATTGATAACTTATTCAATGTTTGCTTTTTTTTTAACTAAATTTTTTTTTATATATATAGCTTTATTATTATTTTGTTATTTTTTTTTTACAGCAAGAGGATAAAGAAAGAAAAAGCTCAAAAGCTAGAGAGGCAGATGGTAAAGAGATAAAGAAAGAGGGAAACTCTAAAGACAGCGAGTACTCAAAATCGGGTTCAGAACTTTTAGTTGAACAAGAAAACGCTTCAAAAGTAAAGGAAAAAACTGCCAGGGAAAAACAAGGAAGTTCAAAGGACAGAAAAGATGGCAGTCACACAGAGAGAGAAAAGAGAGAACATCAGCGTAGCTCTAGTGAAAAAAGAAGAGAGAATGAACAACTAGAAGCTGAGCCTGATACTAAAGAGAAAGGAGGTTCATCTAGAGATAGAGAGAAAAGAAAAGAAAAGATAGATGCAGAATCTGCCTCTAAAGAGAAAGAAAGTTCATCAAGAGATAGGGAGAAAAGAAAAGACAAAGAAGGAAGATCAAAGGAGAGAGATAAAATAAAAAATGTTGATGAAACAAAGGATAATAAACAAAAAGAAGGAGTAGCAAATAATGAACAAAAGACAAAGCAACACGAAGATGATTCTGAAAAAGTAAAAAATATTGATGAGGTTGATGGAAAAAAAACAAAAAGAGATAGAAGGAAAAAAGAAATAGAAGAAAATGTTGATAATGTATGGTCATTTTCTTTTGATCTATAATTTCTGTTTATATTAGTCAGATAGTTCATTGTTTTTATTTTTATCTAGGAGGCGAATAAAAGTAAAGAAAACATTGTAGGTATTTTTTATTATTCATTTTATTTTTATTAAAGTTAGGGAAATAATTTTTTTAATGGCTGTATTTATTAATTTTATGAAAAAAAATTTTAATCATAAAAATGGTTAATAAATGATCCCTTTATCATTTTCTGTAAAATTATTTGATATAAAAAAATTTCTACATTTGGTTAACTAATCTCCAAGCAGATTATTCAGGTCTAATTTTAGATTTTTTATTTAGCAGTAAAAAATAAATATATGTAACTTTAAAATTTACTTCACATTATAAGTGTATATTTAAAAATTAACATTATATATATATATATATATATATATTTATATATATATATATATATGTTTCAATGTCATATCTTGTTGTACGTGAATATATATACATATATTTTTGAATATAAAGCATAAAAAACAGCTGCGTACAAACTAAATTTATTCTTCGTAATATTTCGATCTGCTTTTGCACAGATCGTCATCAGACGTAAAATATAATACAAAAAAATCGTTACAAATATTATCTTTAACTATTGCTAATTTGTTTTATTTATAAAAAGTTTCTATTTTTCAGACAGTATTTTTTATCCTCTTTCAGAATCTGGTTTTAAAAAAGTATCTGGAATGGAACATTTTGAATAGTATTAATTCCAGTAAAATGACTTTTGTGGGGCATATTGAGACAAGAAGTTATTTATATAATTGACTATATTACTACCATTTCGTGATGCTGTTTACAGTTCGATGATTTTATTTTCAATCTAAAATATCATTTTTTTATTTAGAAAAGCAATATTAGTAATAAATTTAAGGAAATTGTTATTTTTATAAATTATCTTTGATTATTAATAGTGTTTAATGTAAACAATGATGGTAAGAAGTTATGTAAGAAAGATCAATCATTCAAAATAGCAAAATGAATTGAAATGCAGTTTTAGCTGTAAGTAATAAGGAACTTAGAATTAGAAAAGTTGCTGGTACATATTTAAATTTGTTCTACATCGGCATATTGCTAATAAGCTAGCTCATCAAAAATGTTGCTAAATAGTTTCAGGATTTTGTGTGATTTCATGTGATTTTTTGTGTGATTTATGTGATCCATATTATTTTTTGTTTGATTTTAAATTAAGTAGTAGTTACCAATATATTACTATATAGGTTAGGGTAGAGCGGAGGCATTTTATAATGGAACACAAAAAGCTTTTTTTATTTTAGTTTTTTATTTCATTTTTTGTAAAGTGTGGGTGTATGGGCGTGTAGTTTATATAGGTATGTTACTTTTTTGAAAGTTGAATGAACATGTTCAAATAATAGATAGCCTTTATTTTTTATCATTTTTAAAGCTTTACAATTAATGAATAACTGTTACTTTTTAACTGTCTCGCCTTGCCCCACCCACTTACAAAATGTAAAGATTTTGCTAGTCTAGAATTTTGTTATTTTCGTTGTCATAGCTTATTTTTAGAAACTTTTTTTTTGTTTTTTCATTTTCTTATATGAATAAATTTTAGGATATTTGTAAAAAACAGTGTTGACTATGATTAGTTTATCTGCAACTAGCATTTGTTTCTTAAGTGTCCCTGTATGGCCCGCTCTAAATGTTTTTATTAAACTTGTTCAATATTAAACCATTGCATAGAAAAAATGCTATATTTTATTTTGAAATAAATTGAATAAAATTGATGTTTTCAGGGTTGATGTTATACTAAACAATTGTTGTGAGTTGAACTTAGTATTCTTTTATAAATGCTATATGTTAGTAAACCAGTAAAAATAACTTTGTTTAAGAGTTTTTCCATTTGGACGCAAACTCAACTTTTATATCCAGAGTTACAAATAACCAGAGTTATAATGTCAAAAACATGCAATTTTACAATATCTGTAATGCCTCACTCATTTGAGATGTCAAACACATCTCTTGCTTGCTTTTTACTTGTTATATTTATGTTAACTGGATTTCCCAGAATCCTGCTATTTTCAAAGTCTAGCATGCTAGGCACCAGAACAACTAGTTTTCTTCTTTTTTCTGTTTTGAAATATAAAACCATATTTATTATTTCAATTTAGAGTTGTATATTTTAATATAAATTTAATCCTATTTGATTCTGTAGATAAATTACTAGGTTTTTTACATGCTCTTTTAGTTGAAAAGTTGCTTTTTCTAGTGGAACTTTTCTTTCTTTAGGAATCACTTATATAAATGCTATTCTTTACAAACTAGTATCTCTCATGTTTGATATAAGTTTGCTTTTGAATGGATTTCTGGGTAGATTATGGGAGACCACTAATTAGATAAATATTAAATCACTATATAATAGATATTCAGTTAATCAGACTCACATTTGCAATTTAGAATTAAACTTTGAGCATCAACCTGTTTTCTCTTGCAACAACCAAGTTTAAAAAGTTTAATGATGTTCATGTTTCAGAGTTTGGTGTTAAAAAAAGAGAATGTTAACAAAATGATAAATAGCCTCCCGGCTGTATTGCTGAAGCTCTGTACTCTGGAGCCTTTAGGAGGTGAAATAGATTTTTAAATAACTTGAATTATTTAAATCAAAAGTACTCAGTTTACAACATGCTAATCTACTGTGCTACAGTCCCTGTTGTTTTTGGTTTATAAATAGTAATATACAGTAATTCTAATAATATATTGAAGTACTGTAATACATGTCATGATCTAAAAATTAAGTAACCTAGTATAAAATTTAGATTATAATATATAACCTGTGCAATAACAAGATAAGTTATTTAATAACAACACATGTTTAAAAGTGGTACTATGAATATTAAACACACTAAAAATAATATGGTTAAACAGTAAAATTTTTTGGCGTTATAGCCAATTAGAATTGAGTAGTGAATAATTGGTGATCCCCCATCCTTAGGAATACACTGCAATCACCAATGATGTTTTGAGGAAGCCCGAGAGCTGCATTAACGCCACAAAATAGGGGCGTGTTCTTGCAATATATCTCACCACCTGCACTCATGTCATGCTAGTCATTTTTTTAATTTATTGGGCTACACTACAAAAGTCAATTGTCCTAAATCCCAGCTTTTCAATTTCAACATTCCTAGAGATTTCATTCTCTATCTTTTTACCTTTAATTATGTGTAAATTTCATAGTAAATGTAAATGTAAGTATTTATTTTATAATTAGATTTAGAATGTTTAGTTTTGAAAATTGTTCAAATAAAACCAATATTATTTTTTATAAATCAACTCCACAGTAAGTCTGTAACTATTACATAGTAACTTTGTAACTCCAGTTGCACTTTATTTCTGTGATAAAATTAGAAAAATGACTTTATAATTCAGTTGTAAAGTAACTTAGTGACTCAATTACACAATGAGTTGGTAACATTGTCACTCAGATGTATGGTAACTGTAAATAAGTCTCTGGTTTCTCAGGAAATGAAATAAATAATATAATTGAAATATGTAAAAACCAATTAATAATACTTTTAAAAAATACCATATAGTCAAAAGATGAAAATGCTCGAGCTATGCAAAGACCAGCCTCAGCTAAAGGACCAAGAGTAAAACAAAACCAACAAGATTCAGGTGAAGGTACCTATAAAAGTATTATATTTTTAACAACTTAACTGCATTAACCAATTTCTGATTAGTAGATGAAAAAAATTTATTTCATTTTTAGATGAAGATACATCAAATCCAGGTATTTCAAGTTTTTGGTGTATTTTTTTTCTTTTTCTTTTTTTTTTTTATGTTGCATTTACAAAAAAAAATAATTTATGAGGTATAGAATGTACCAAAATGAACTCCAGTTTTTAAACATAGTAGAAGGAATAAATCAGGGTTATAAGAGTCCTGGAATATATTGTTTTTGAACTTGCAGTTCCTGGCTTCCATTTTACATAATATCTTTAAGTTCAAAAATGATAGAACTGGAGCACTTAAAATCCTTAAGTTTTTCTTTGTATAATATTGAAGCTCCTTAACATTTTAAGTTCATGTAAAAATAATAAATATTTAGCTATAAATCTTAGAATGCTTTCTTCCATTTCCTTCTATTTAGCAGCCTAAAAGTATTTATATGACCAATTGATTTTTATAGCATTGCCAGCTGAAAAAAATACTGAGAGTGTGCAAAAGCCTGTGTATGTTTCATATATATATATTTTTTTTTATCTCACTATTTTACTTTAATTTATTTTATTTACTTTTTAATCGTTCTAAATCTTGAATTTCATTTAAAAATTACTTTGAATTTTAGTCAAAAATTAGTGCGTCCTAGCAGTGCGAGACCTGCACCACCAAAAGTTAAAAAAGTTGAAGTTGTTGAAGAACAACATGCAAGGTATAATTTGAACAGAATATGCATATACAACAACTTATACAAAAGATAATTGTGTTGGTGTAAATGTTCTACTAAAAGATAATTGTGTTAGTGTAAATGTTCTACTAAGAACATAGAAAATAATTGAATATGAGAGTAAAATAATAATATTGCTCAAAATGGTATGCCAGTGTTAAAATTGCGCTGGATGCATCAATAACTTTTTGAATGTAAATTTATAATATAAAAAATTTCATACTTTTATATTCTTATTTTAAGAAAGAATGTTTTGGGTTATTTAACCAAGATTTTTTATCTGCTATTTTAAATTTTAAATGATGGTTAGCCCATGACCAGTATATTTACTCTTATATCTTCTTCATAACCAAAAAGTTATAAATAAAGTATTCACCAAGTTTAAAAGCACTAAAAAGTATAAATAAAGAATTCACCAAGTTTGAACTCTTTGCACAGTTATTTAAAAAAAGATTTCTAGACACATTTTAAATCTTAAGTGAGCTGGAAATATATCCCAGTTTTATTAAAAGGTTCTCAGCCAATTTGTCTTATGAAAACAATTTTAAGTAATCAAAGAAAAATTTTCCTTTTTAATCCCAGGAAGATCTCTGATTCTCCTTATAATTTTTTTTTTTTGTCAATTAATATTTTTGTTTTTGAATAGTATTCCGTTTTTAAAACAACTTTACTTTAGTGTTTGATCCCATTCAAGCAATTCATCTACTTTGCTTTTATGGTTGATGCAATTTAAGAACTAATTGCAACTCATCTACTTTGCCTTTGTGTTTGATCCCATTTAAGATTTAATTTCAAATTTTCTACTAATAAACTGCTAAACATAATGTAGTTAAAATTTATCTTAATTCAGTTTGTTTTTGTTTTTTTTTACAATTTTAACATTTATTAACATAATGACGACATTTACAGTTTGTTAACATAATAACAACATTCTATCCAGGCTACACTGTCTAGTTAGGGTTTATACCACTTTAGTCAACTATAATATGTGATTCTTGTTTAAAGCCAGGCAAATTATATTGATAAAAAACTTGTATATTTTTTTTGACTACTATTCATTGAGATTCAGTAATGAAGTTTGTCACAAATACAAAGTTTTAAATCTAAGCTTCAAAATGATCTGGCTAATTTTTCATGAAGATTCAGTAAATTTATGCATTCTATTTTCTAAAAAAAAATCAAAGTGCACAATAAAACTTAAACCATAGTTACAATGCTGATAATAACAATGCTATAAAATTATTCTAAATAATACACGTAGTTTAATTTATACTCCATTTTTATTGTCTTAAAATAGATTGCTGAAGAAAAAAAAATTTCAAATTCAGTTCTTTCAGTGCAGTAGAGCTTATTCAAGGGTTGATGCAATAGCACTCAAGTCTTTTCCAGTGCTTTTGAACCAAGTCTTTTCAAGTGCTTTTGAAACGAAATTAACTTTAAGTTTTATTTTTTAAAAGTTTAAAAGTACTTTCATCTCTATCATTGTCTCAAATAGCTAAAGACTTTACTGCATCTTTATATTTCTCTGTAACTTTTCCTTTCTCTTACACTGGACACACTAAGTACAATTTCATTTTTGGTTCTATTTATTTTGGTTTTTATGTATTCTGCAAATTTTATGATTGCTTAATTTTTTTGAGCACTTTCTAGAAAAATTTATTTTCTAGTTTTAATATCTTTTGTAATTTGAAGCCATTTTTTTACAATTTATTGGCTTCAAATGTTTCCTATCATTCTTTAAAGTTTTACTTATACAATTTCTTTTTCCAAATTAAATAATATATATTTTTTTAAATAACATCTATTTATAATATATATTTATATAATTATTTATTTATATTATATATATATATATATATATTTTTTTTTTAAATAACATCTATTTATTTTATATATTTATTATATATATATATATATATATATATATATATATATATATATATATATATATATTAAATAATATCTTCTTTTTTTTAATATCATCGTGCTTTTAAAATGGTATCTATCTTGCTTTTTTTGAAAACTGGTTGTTTTTTTTGTTTTGTTTTTAAAAAAAACACTCATTATTCCTTAATTTATATGACTTAATTTCAAAACAGTGAAAGAACTATTATTGTTATCATCTTTAAAAAAATGCAAATATATATTAAAAGCAGATATAAAAAAGTACAAAAAAAAATATTATGGTACAAAACATAAATATGTTACATATATATGTTATAATGCTCCCCACAACATGTATACAAATAAAAAATTTTTTGGATCACTAGTGCCAAATATAGGAGAAATTTTTGTGTTTTTTTTTTATTTTTTGAAATTGTATATCAATGGACCTAGAAAATTCATTATTTTATTTTCTAAAGTAACTTGCATGATTTATGCCCCATCCTAAAATAATGTGTATAATCACATATATAAAAATTTATGTATATATATATATATATATATATATATATATATATATATATATATATATATATATATATATATATATATATATATACACACACACACACAATATATGAGATCTAGCATGTAATGAAAGGTAATGGTGCATGATTTAAAGAAACAATCAATATTTAGTTACCCTCAAACCAAAGTTCACCTATTTTTTATACAGCAAACTGGGTGTATGTAGATATATAATAATGTTGCATGTATGTATTATTTACATAGGGTAAATACTAAACCTTTGGCACCAGTTATCATGGATAATAAAAATGATGATGAAGATGAAGGATTTATTGTAGAGGAAGATCCAGCTCTTGGGAATATTTTGGATATGGTTAGAGTATTATTATTTATTATTTAATTAATTACAGTGAAAAATTTTTTAAATATAGTTTATATTTTTTAGAATCAATCAGAAAACAATTCTGATTTAGTTACTACACAGGAACATGGTATGTATGCTAATTATAGTGGTTAGTCTCATATGATAAGGTGTTTTGCAATTAGTTTTGAGTATATTTTGAGTATAATTGAAACCAAATTGCTTTGTTTTTAGTTTTGATATAAAACTTAAAAAAATTAATTTAACTATGATTTACTTTGCGTTATAAATTTACTGTTTTGTTTGTTTTGAAGTGTGTGAACATAATGACATGTTTAGGACACAGTTTAAAAACATGTTTTTAAACTGTGTCCTAAACATGTCATTATGTTCAATTTTTCTATTTGTAATATATCAATGAGTTAGAAAGTGAGTTAGAGAGTTAGAGTTGAATTGAAGTATACTACCTTATCAAACATCTGCAGTTCATCAACATGATTATCTTACTCCTAAAGTGTTATTCTTTCATGATAAAAAAATAGTGAGCGAGACAAGTTATAAAATATTTTATTGTTCAAAGAATACTAGATTTATGAAGTAAGATTTTTTTGAGAAGTAAGAAATGTATTTGAATTGTAAATAGTGCAGTTAATGCAAATTAATAAATCGCCTAGTACTATCTTTTTTTATAAAAAGAAGAAGTTCTTCAGTCTCTTTTCTTAAATGAAGACTGTTGGAACTTTAATAAAGTGTGGTCCCTGGTAGTAACTCATGAAAGTATAAAATTATCCTTTTTCCATTTGCAAAAAGAAAAAGATTTGTGTTGGACCTAACTTGTTGTTTTAAACATTTAAATGAAGAATAGGAATATTTTTTTTTTAAAAAAGTGAGTTTACCAAAGTATTTTATTAGATATAAGTAAGGTATAAGCTAGTTTGCTGATTTCTTGAAAAGGAGTCAGCTTTTAGAAAGTCCTTGTACAAAATTCATGATGTTTAAATTAGTTTTATATTACATGCTATTGTTTTTATTATATTATATATTTTTTTATAATAATACTTTTTTAAATATTCTGTTTAGATAACTTAAGTATACTTGATAAACACATAACTATTTAAACAAAATATTTAAGAATTCGGACATTTTTTAAGCTATTATTTTATGCAAGTTAATGGTTTATTTATTTGTTTATTTTGTTGCAGGAAGTCTTGTTCGAAAAATGTTGGAAAGTAAAAAACAAGCCGATAATCAAAACAACACTGTAATTATTATTTTGTTCTTTAAAGAAAAATTTGATTAATATTAAATTTCCATTTTTATCATTGAAAATATATTTGTTTTAGTTATAATTTTGTTATTCATATAATCATTTTTATGTTATTCATTTAATCATTTTTATGTTATTCATATAATCATTGAGAATCATAGTAATTGTAAACAATTACTATGATTCTCAATAATCAAAGAAATTATTATCCCAATCTTAATACTGTTAGGAAAAACATGTTGTTTTTGATGGTGCTCGCAAAAAGGAAAGAGAAATTGCTGAAAAAGAGGTTTCTACAAAATGTTGTGTTTTTGGTTGCTTAGATTTTGTATTGTATATATAAAATAACTATTTAATGCTAATGTTTTTTATTTTCTCAAAAACTCTTTCTAGATTGATGGACTACGCACAAGTATTCAACAGTTAGTTAGAAGTGCTCATCCTCTTGGAAAAATAATGGACTACATACAGGTTTCATTTTTAAAATTTTACATTGGAACAATTTTTTGGTGATTTTATTTATAACATTGTTAGTGATAAATCAAAATAGAACAGATAAACAATCTATACTTTAATTTTCTATAAGTTCAACATTTAGCCAAAGGTAAATCAATATTTGACTTAGTGGTGTCTATGGTTTTTTGGCCAGTTTTATACAACTACAACAATCTGGCTGAAATTTGTAAATATAATTTAACTATCAAATATTTGTGTTCAACATGCATTTAAAGTTGTGCAGGATTTACTTTTATATTGTAAAAATATTGGAGAACTTAGTATTGAATTTCTTTTGACAAGTGAGCATTAAAATTCAATGTTTTTATTTTTCATGCAAAATATCATGTTGTACATAAAATTTGTAAAGAGAGGGTGAGACTTTTTTTAAAAGTTAATCCTTGCTACCGGTATACTTGAGGTTTTTGCATAAAAACTCTGAAAAAAATTACATGGGGAGGGGGGGGGGTAGTGTTTTAAAATAGTCACTTAATGTTTATAGTTTAGTAAAGTTTACTCAGAGTTTAGAGTTTTTTATATGTTTTTAATGTAAAAATTTAGACAAGTGTAATTTCTATTCATTATTATTATTATTAACAAATGTAATTACTATTCATTATTATTTAAACTAAAAAAAAATTTCCTACCATGTTTGCAATTTTTAGGAAGACATTGATAGCATGCAAAAAGAATTGATAATGTGGAGACAGGAAAATCAAAAACATGAACTCTCTCTTAAAGCTGAACAAAGGTGAATGTTCTTCATAAATACTGAAATATTTTTTTCTCTACAATTTCATTTTAATTAATAATTTGATATAAGTCCCAAAATTAGGTTACAATGTACATAAAGGAAAATACTGTTTTGATATACTGTTTATTTAAATAAAAAGTTATTTAAATTGAAAAAAATGCTTTTTATAATAAAGGAAAAAAAAACTAGAGTGCAAATTTTAATTTCTTTGTTAATTTTTCTGGTTTTGCAAAAAATAAAAAGGAAGAAAAAGTTTTGGTCATTTAAAAGTTGTACACTAATTATTGTACCTTTTGCTCAGTCCATTCAAAGTCTAAAAGACACAAAGATTCAAGTTCATTTTTATAAGTTTAATTCTTTTTAATGCTTACACAGTGATAAATATTGAGATTATTTGAGTCTAATACAATTAGTTTCTGTCAGTTTAATCTTAATTAGTTGTCATCTTAACAAACTGTTGTAGTAGTATAAATGGTCATTTGATTTCCTTTATCTGTACCATTAGGTACTAAAAGAATGTTACAAAACTTTTATTGCTTGTTTTAAATAAACTTCATAAATACTAATGGGGACTTGAAGCTGTCGGTAGAAGACTCTAAGTTTTTTAATTTTTTAGCAAAAACATATTAGGAATATTTCCGAAACATTCACACATTGTTAAACTTTTATAATATATCAATTAAAAGCATTTCTGTTATAAAGTAGTGTTCCAGAGCTAATCTTTAATGAAGTAGTAATTCAGAGCTAACCTTTCAAAACATTTTTAGTTCAGTATCTTTTATTCTTTCAAGGTATCAACAATTTTCATAGTATTTTCATTTTAAGTATAAAACATGAAGTTTTATACCTAAAGAAAGGGTATTAGAACCCATTAATTACATATGCAAGCAGTGGCAAACCCAATAGTTATATATGCAAGCAGTGGTAAACCCATTAATCATAAATGCAAGCAGTGGTAAACCCATTAATTATATATGCAAGCAGTGGCAAATTCATTATTTATATATGCAAGCAGTAATAAATTCAGAGTTTAGTTGGCTATACTGTTTTTTAATTTTCACTTATGTTCGTATTCCTTTAGTTTTATCAAAGCTAAGGAGAGTTGTGAAATTTTTTGCTCTAAAATGGCATCTACTTTTTTGCATTTCTGGGAATAAATCCAATTGAACAAATCAATGGACTTGCTATTATAAAATATTGAATAAAGTTTATTAAAGCAGAAAATTTTTTTTGATAAAGGTAACAAGTAAAAGGTAGCACAGTGAGATTCAGTCAAAAGTTAATGAAAGCTTATTTTTTATTATTTTATTTATTTATTTTTATTACTTAATTTTTATTAAGCTTTAAAATTTTATTAAATAAACAATTTAATTTTTTGAAAACTATTTTTACAGCTACTTTTTAATGAAAGTTACAATAATTGATTAGGTTGACATCTTAAGTATCAATAATTGATTAGGTTGACATCTTAAGTATCAATAATTGATTAGGTTGACATCTATAGTATCAATAATTGATTAGGTTGACATTTTAAGTATCAAGAAAATGCATACAGTGGTACTAATATTTATTATGTTTTGCCATGTGACAACCTTTTTTTTTAAGCAGCCTTAAAAAGTTAGCAATTTTTCTGTTGGGAAGACCTCTTGAGTCTCTCCAAAAATAACATCCTTTTTAGAGGAATACTCTGGTATTTTTCACAAAGATGGCATTGTAGAAAATGCTTAAGTATTTTTTTTTTATTATTGCAAAGATTACTTCTTTTGTGATCCAAGGTTTGCATAAAACAGAAAAATGCAATTTAATTCCTGGTATTTGATCTCTCAATATAGATAGATTGTAATGTTTCATAACATTTATCAATATTTAAATTTCTAAAGCAATTAACCCAGTCAATATTTTTGAAATACATGTTTAATTTTTTGTAATTACCATTTTTTTAAATCTTGTCAAGATGAAGAAAACAAATTTCTAGGAGGGCTTAGTGATTCTACAGTGTGGTTCCAAGTAAGACTTGGTTCTTTTTTGAGAAGTTCGTTCTTTTTTGGTGCAGCTTATGTGGTAGTGGTGTAGTGGTAAAGGCTCGCTTCATAAGTGAGAGGTTCCGAGTTCGATCCCCACCACGTCCCTGGTAGTACCGCGTTCAACTTGTTTCTCCACGCAGAGGCCTTGTTCTTTAAAGTTCGTGTTTCGGAGTTATAGAGTTGAGAGAGAGTTATAACTACTATTAAGTAGCCTCCTCATCTGTAGTGGCCTTCTCGGTCTTGAGGAGGTTAAAAAAAAAAAAAAAAAAAAAAAAAAAAAGCTAAGTTAAGGTTGTCTTTCAAGAGTATATACACATTGCAAAGATTCAGTTAATATAAGATCCAGAGTGCTAGTTGGACCTGAATATAAAGTTCAATTAAAAAGTATTAAAATCGACATGTTGCATTAAATGGTTGGAATCAAAGGTCTCAATAAAGTCTTCAGCTAGCAGGTTTGTGGTGGATGCAGTGTAATTAGACCATGTGGTACTGTCAAGGTTAAAGTCTCCTGTGATTAGAAGACCTGAGTTTAACGAGGTAGCATTTGGATAAAAACAATTAAAATTGTTCAGATGTTTTGTTGTGTTAGTTTTATTGTTAATAATTATTTTTATATTTTTATTGATTCTGTTGTGGACTGATTTATGTTTTAAATCTGTTTTAACATGTCTAGAAT